>NC_056523.1:188780394-188871349 GCF_019175285.1 Sceloporus undulatus
GCACATGGTTGGAAATGACGGCGACTCTATTGACGCCCTGACTGGTATTTGGAATACCGGTCTCTCTAGGGCTATACACAGTATCGCTCCCAAGCGCCCTCTCAGGCCTGCTTCCAAACGTAAGCCCTGGTATACGGAAGATCTCCGGGCGAGGAAGCAGGTTCTGCGACGGCTAGAGCACCGCTGGCGGAAACACCTACACTTAGCCGACAAGGCTCTCCTAGACCGCCTTTTGGAGGACTATGGAAAGGCTATACGAGCAGCTAAGAACTCGTTCTATGGTGCTCGTGTCGCGTCCGCGGAGTCGCGTCCAGCACAGTTGTTCAGGGTAGTCAGGGAGCTAACTCAGCTCCCTCCTGCCCTGAACCAGATCCTTGAACCTTCAAAGGCCTGCTGTGACCAATTTAACAACCTCTTCGCGGATAAAACCTCTCGGATAAGCAAAGGTCTTAACACCGGCATTAGGGCAGAACCTAGGGTAGAGGTATCCAGAGCCTCCATGGACTCTATTAAACTGGATCAGTTTGAGTCGGTTAGTACCGATGATGTGGACAAGATCCTTGGAAGCGTTCGGAAGACAACCTGCTTCCTTGATCCCTGTCCCTCATGGCTAGCGGCTCAGAGGGGACCAGTGGTAACTTCAATGTTACACCGGATTATAAATACATCTCTGAGGGATGGGCAATTTCCATCCAGCTTGAAATTGGCCACTGTAAAACCGCTGTTAAAAAAGCCCTCCCTCGACCCCCTGATGCATAACAATTATCGGCCAGTCTCGCTATTGCCATTTTTGGGGAAGGTGATCGAGAAGGCGGTTGCAATCCAGCTTCAATCGATCTTGGATGAAATGGATTATCTGGACCCATTTCAAACTGGCTTTCGGGCGGGTTACGGGGTTGAGACGGCCATGGTCGCCTTGGTCGATGATCTCCGTCTGGGCATCGACAGGGGAAGCGTGTCCCTGTTGGTGCTCTTGGACATCTCAGCGGCTTTCAATACCATAGACCATGGTATCCTTCTGGAGCGCCTGGCAGAGGTGGGAATCGGGGGCACTGCGCTCCAGTGGTTCCGGTCCTACCTCTCTGGGAGGTTCCAGATGGTGCAGCTGGGAGACGTGTGCTCCGATAAGAGGGCCCTTACATCTGGGGTCCCTCAAGGAGCCATTCTGTCTCCCATGCTTTTTAACATTTATATGAAACCGCTGGGAGAGATCATCCGGAGACATGGGGTGCGGGGTTATCAGTACGCTGATGACACCCAAATAGTCTTCTCTATGTCTCCGACTGATGCAGTGACTGGGGATGGCATCTCTCCTGTCGTGGCATGCCCGGAGTCAGTAATGGCCTGGATGAGGGAAAACCGACTCAGTCTGAATCCAGAGAAAACGGAGGTGCTCGTGATAGGTTCTCCTGGCCCGGGGATGGTGGTGGTTCCACCTCTCCTGAACGGGATCACGCTTCTCGTAAAGGACTCGGTACGCAGTCTGGGGGTGCTCCTTGACTCGTCGCTCCACCTTACATCTCAGGTGGATGCGACGGTCAGGAGCACCTGTTATCAGCTTCGGCTTATTCGCCAGCTGCGTCCCTACCTGGGCCAGAGGGACCTTGAAATGGTAGTACATGCTCTGGTAACCTCTCGATTGGATTTCTGCAATGCGCTCTACATGGGGCAACCCTTGTACCATACCCGGAAGCTACAACTGGTACAGAATATGGCAGCCAGACTGGTCACTGGCATACCCAGGGCCAGTCATATAACACCTGTACTTAAAGATCTGCATTGGCTGCCTATTCGCTTCCGGGCGCAATACAAGGTGTTGGTTATAACCTATAAAGCCCTACATGGCTTGGGCCCAGGATACCTAGAGGACCGCCTCTCCCCATACAATCCACCTCGCACACTCAGAACATCTGGGCAGCAGCTACTGAGGGTCCCAGGGGCAAGATTAGCCTCCACATCGAGGAGGACGTTTACCATCTCGGCCCCGACCCTCTGGAATACGCTGCCCATAGAGCTCCGCTCGGCCACCTCCCTGGCCCAGTTCAGGAAGGAACTAAAGATCTTCCTGTTCAAGTTAGCATTCCCGGATACAAGCTCCAGTTAGTCTCCCCCCCCCCCCCCCTGACAGCAGTGGCAAGCTGGCCAGAATGGGTTTTTAATGTAGATTTTTAATTTATTTTCTTTTATTGTATATTGTATTGTATTTGTACTTGTTTGCTATGTTGTGCACCGTCCTGATTGTAAGAAGGGCGGTATAAAAATAAAACTTTTATTGTTATATTATTTATTAAATGTTAATTCTGTGAAGGAAGTGGCTTTTTATCCCCAGTACAGAAGGTGTGCAGCTTTGTGGTGGAAATATATCTGATACTGTGTTGCTATTATGCGCCTATGGGGGAACTCTGACCTAGGGTGATCCTATCATAGGATTTTCCTGGCAAGATTTATTAGTATGGTTTGCCCAGTGTCACCCAGTGCATTTCCATGCCTCAGCAGGGATTCATACCCTAGTCTTTCAAAGTCCTTGTCCAGCATTCAAACTACCACACCACACTGGCTCTCAAATGCCAGCCCAAGACATTCTGCTGTATGAGGCAGAGCAGCCTTCTTTCAGACTCAAAGTTAGCTGCCTCATATGGCAACTTCACTCTGCCCCATTCAGCCTGCTACCGCCAATCCAGTTGTTCACCTTCCTGTTTTTGTTACAGCTGTTGTCTTACATTTGGCAGGGTTCTACTGAGGGACCTGCGAAGACACCTGAGTTCAACAACAACAACAGCAGTAGCAGCAGCGGTGGTGGCAGCAGCAGTAGCAGCCGTCCTCAGTCCCAGGTGAATGGGAATGGGGGCACCACCCCTGTGGTGGGTGAGGACTCCGGCGCTGGAGCGTACACCTCAGCCACATCACCTTGTGCCTTAGCCAGAGACGCTGACTCATGCAATAACAATAATCCCTTCTTTGGGACGCTAAGTGGGGACCCGGAACGGTGCTCGGAGAACAAGCTTTCCTTCCAAGCTCTCCAGAAAGAGGAGTGAATAGAAGCCACTGTGGCTCCGATTGGCTGGCAATGGGGTGGGATGGAGAAAGAAGAGGTGGTGTCTCCCCCACTTTGCAAGCAAGGGAGGGGAGAGGGGAAAGATGCAGCATTTCAGCTAATCCTTGGAAAACCAGGGTTATCAAGTGCTGTGGGGCAGAGGGATCTTTTGTGCAGAGTGGAGTGGGGGGAGGAGGGGAGCTTCCTTGATATCTCACACTGCATGTTTTGTAGAGTTTGTGTGATGTGAGGTCTGATCTCTTGTCAGCAGGAAATGTATTTCCACAGTGTGAGTTTAAGGGGAATGCCTGTGGGGCTCTCATCCCATCCTGGATGTGATCACATCAGCTGTTTGCACTCTTCCCTTTGAATTTGCCATTGTGCCAATCGGATCCACGGAGGCAGCATATTTTTCTTCTTTTTTAAGTTTATTTGACTTTTGATTTATTTTTTTTTTATTTTATAGTAGGGAGGGGAGTATTTTTAGGGGGGCAAGAATTCTGAATTTGGGGAAGGGGATATTTTTAAGGGGAAAAAAGCCAGCAAGGTTTTATTTTAAAGTGGGGCAGATTTTTCCTGCCTGCCTTGTTAATTTCTTGCCAACTCCCCCACCATCAGGCCAAATAGCTGTGTTGCTTTGGAGGATGGTGTTAATGGTATGGAGTCAAGCGAGGGAGACAAAATGATTTTTAAAAGACAAAGAGAGAGAGAGAGTAGCACAGCTGTTGCAGAGTATACACAAAAACGTGTATAGTGGTCAGCCTGTGCTTTTTATTGTATATGAAAGAGAGAGAGATTATATTTATATATAACATGAATAGAGCTATATATAAATATGAATGCGGCAAACCCAGAAGGGTTGAAAATGTTCCCGGGAGACAACTTGCGTTCCGAAGCGCTATGCGTTTTATGAATTAAAGGCCTGCTTCATTGGTTCCCAGCAATGGCCTTGTAAACAGGGCTGCTGGGGCTGCATGTGGCAGGTCTCTCAATATCAGACACAAAACTTCTTATCCTTAAAAACAGACAAGCACTTGTTGTTGCATTTCCAGGACTGTGAGCAAATGGACATGGTTGGGGTTGGAAAATGGGTGTGAGTATATTGCCATTCGCTTTGCAAGAGGGGAGGGGAGGGTTGGGGAGACAAACAGGATCAGTCCTACCCAGAGCTTGGTGGATGGTGATGGTGATGGTGGTTCGGAGTCTAGTTCTTGTGCTTGGAAAGAGTGTCTAGAAGAAATTGAAGCTGTTCAGTTGAAGATGGGTTATTCTTCTCTACGCACAGTGCCGGGCGTACTCTGCCACTTCAGTACACAGTATAGAATCTGATAAATAGTTTGGCATCTTAGGAATAACAGGTATTAGCTTTAAATCAACAAACCATAATCATTTTAGTGCTAAAAATTGTAAGAAATCTTTTTTTTTTTTTTTGAAGCTGCATCTGCACCCGCACTGCAGAATTAATCCAGTTTGACACCAGTAGGTCATTCTGGGAACTGTAGTTTCATGAGACATTTAGCCTTCTCTTTTAGAGAGCTCTGGTGACACAACAAACTTCAGTTCTCAGGATTCCATAGCATTGAGCCAAGGTAGTTAAAGTCATGTCACACTAGTTTATTTCTGAAGTGTGCGTGCAGCCAGGGTGGATAGCTTCTGAAAGTTGCTGGTCAAAGTTTTCAGTGGCACAGCTCAGGAATGTCATGATTTTGTACTAGAACTTCCAGCATTCCTCAGTTCCTGGTCAGTTCCTGGCCAGACTAATTGAGTGGGGCTCTGAAAACTATAGGACAGAAAAGTCATTTTTCTAAGCTCTGGTGGTGGTGGGCATGTTTGGGTTATTTTCTCACCCCGCATGCCTCTTTCTTCAGTCCTCCTGGCTGCTGCTCCTTGCCACTCTGGATTTTGTACTCTCTTTGTAACTTTTCGCTCCCATCCTTACCCTCTGCAACCTTGAAGCTCTTCAGGAGAAAATGGAAACCTTGAATTTCAGAAGCTGAACAAGTAATGTCAAAAAATCTGGTAGATGATTTAAATATTTTAAAGAAAGCACAAAGATGTCTGTGTACTGAAATTGCTTCTTTTTAACACAGAGTACATTTGCCCACAGGCAGGCAAAACGGGTGGTTTCAAAGAGATGGATTGAGTAAAATTGAAGTGGAAGTTAGGGTGAGCAAGAATACAAGTGTTTTAAAAAGAAAGCTTCAAACTAATTTTCCAGCTGTGCCCAAGTATGCAGTTTTGCTGTGCATATTACTTAAATTCTCCATGGCACATGCCTCAGAATACTGGATGGCTAGATTCTCAGAAAAATCACACCATTCTCAAATGTGCTTTGGTTTTAACTTCTGCCTCTTTAGCCACTTCTCTGGTGAGCTGAGTATTTTCCCTTCAGCTTCCTCCACCAGACACGTGCTTGAAACATGCCTAGAAAAATATCAAGTTGGTTGGTTCCACCTCTGACGACTAAAGAAACTCCATAACAGTATGTAAGAAGTGTATGCAATTCACTGTCACAAGATAAGCAGTCATAGTACAAATCTATTTTCAGGAGAAAGAGCTATAGTTGGTTAAGCTAGGAAGAATGGATGCAACCAGGGATCCTATATTCTTGAATTTAAATTGCTGTGGAGCAAGCCAGGGAGGTGTATTCACTCCTTATCCAGTCTCTTAATTGTTAACTGTGATTATAGAATGGCAGTTAAAATGTCCTTTAAGCAGGATGGAGAGTCCACTTCTGTTGAGGATTGACTTTCCCCAACAGAGGGTGGCATAGTTTGAAACTGCATGCCATTCCCTTTTCCCTGTCCTCAGCAAGCAGACTGCCAAGGGAAAGACATGCCTTTGGCACAGGTGTGAACTGATAGCTTGCAGAGGGTTTTTTAGAATGAGGCTGAGGTTTGCATGAAGTCAGGCCAGGCACTGCAGGTTGGCCCCAATGACCGTAAGCACTTACATTTGCTAATGCTGTTGCCTCATTTATAAATGGTGAGGCTGCAAAATATTGAACTAAGTAAAATGTAGGGAGCTCAGCAATACCTGACACACAAGCAATTTTCTCTCTCATTGGCACTGAACGTTTCCCTAGGTAAGAGAAGCCAGGAATGAGGGTCTTGAGCATGTTGACTGCTTTAGTCACAAGCAAAGTAAATTCTTCCCAATTTTTAGAAACATATAATTAGAAATACCTAGAAAGGATGTGTCTGGTGGGGAAGCATCTAGAAGCAAAGGTAGGGTGTTCAAATTGTGGATCTCTTCATAAAGAAAACACAGACCAGGTGAGGCAAATGCATCCTTTTTTATGGTCTCGGGTGCTATGTCTTGGGTATCTTGGGTGGAGGACAAGGCAGAACTTAAAACTTCACACCAATAGTTTTGGAATTGGGCTTTTTCAGAAAACATCCTAGCTTCCACTTCAGATGACTTAAACCAACCTTCTTGGGGAGCTAATGCGGAAGGAGTAACTGTTTTAAATTCTGACTGTGCCCTCTGTCACAAACTCGGCTCTGAGTGGGAGTGATTTGGTGATAAGAGACACCCACTTTATTCCCAGGGTTACGGGTGGGAAGGGTATATATAAATCACTGTGACTTGATGATACTTCTGTTAAGCAAACAGGACACTGCTTAACCTTTTCCTTGGATTCCCAATAATGTCTGGGAAGTGAATTGGCATCTTTAAAAGGTGTTCCAGGGAGGAGGGATTCAACACCCCTTGTCTCTGGGGGTGCTTCTGCCACTTTTGACAGTATCCTTTGGAGGGGAAGGACTACTTCCTCTTTGTGCCAGTAACAAAATTTCCAAGCAACGTAACCATTGCAAGTTCTGAGGTTGTATCCCAGAATTTGAAGACGCCGGCTTGCTTGGGTTTGTTGCAACCCAGGTTTGCTAACACAAAGGCATATCGCTACAATATCACATGGGGAGGGGAGCAGTTAGAGCTGTTTCTCAGTCTTCTCTTGTATTAATTTTCTCATACATATTTCCAGTGCTTGAGAAACGGAATCCATTGCAACTGGATCCGATCTTTTTATTAATTTATTTTTTCCTTAACAATATGGCCAGGCAAGGTATTGATATAGGAAATGGAGAGATTAATCTGAATGGGGCACAGAAACTAGGTTTGTGTACTTTGTGATTCTGCAGATGTACAGACTGTAGCACTACAGGTTACATTCAGCTGCTTCATAATTCCAACTTCTTCCCTTTCAAACTTTTTAATCTTTGTGGTTATAAATGCATTTCTCAAAGTATGGGATGTGCCTAGATGAAAATTTTAAAATGCCAGTGGGTTGGTTGAATCACATTTGTAGTGTTAGGGTAGAATTTATACTCCATTCAGTGACCATTCAAATCAAGAAAAATCTGGGTTTAAACAAATTATGCAAAATAAAGGTGTGCAAATATGTATCCTTTACATACTGGATACAAGTGTCAGAATTCAGTGTTTGAAGACTGTGAAATTGATTTTTTTTCTAACTCAAAATATACAGAGTCCTGTTTTTGGCACTACAGAAAACTCGGAAGATTGAAGTAACTTCATTCTGAAACCCCAGGACAAACATCCCAGATACTTTTCCCTCAATTGATAGCAATAGCTTTTCAAAAATAGATGTGATTTTATTGGGAATTGCTCAACTTTTGCTGAGCTCAAAAAGTAGCAGGTATTTTGCATCTTTAAAATCTCTCAGTGGAATGTTAATAAACCTCTATGTTGTTGTTGGTGAGGATATGAATTCCTGAGGGCTTTCAATTTTAAGCCCAGCATTGCACCAAAGATATGGATGAAAACGGTAAGACATGGGTCCAAATGACAAGGCCTCTGCCTGCATATTTTTGGACTTCTAAATATGTTTTATTTTTGAATTTCACTGTAATAACCTTAAGGCCCCATCTTATTGCATAATATTTACACACTTGCTGACATGACCAAATGTAAAAGTTACTTTGGATGTGAGACACATTGCTCCATGGTGCGAGAGCCCTAATGAGAAATGATGATGCATGTCCTCAAGAGATCTGGTGGGCTTCTTGTTATCAGAGGTCATTGAGCAAAGACCTCTCTCCCAAGCTATGCCACCCACTTTTGTCATGCATAATATTTGATTCCAAGGCTTCGTTTGTTTTGATGCAAAGATTCAATTTAGATTAAGGTCTAATTGAGATGTCCAGGGTAGTTTTGGAAACATTAAAATGGATCTCCTATTCCATTTCAAATCTGTCAGGTGAAAGCTGAGAAAAGTCTGGCTGGGCTCTTAAGAGCTTCAAGGAAGAGAAGACTTGTTTGCTGTATTAAAACACATAGACTTATAGCCAGAATTGCTGATCAAGAGTGCTGGGCTGGCATTGGGAAGCATGTTTCTCAACTACTGAAATCAGGCTCTTTATATTGTCACATCTACCTAGCAGCAAAACAGTGCTAATTGCCCCATCGCCAGTCAGTTCTATGATGTCACTTGTATTTACAGCAGCTGATAAAAGAGGTTTTTGAAACCTCATGCTAATATCAGAAATACTTTTGCTTTTAGGGTTGGAAATCAAAAGTCAGCGCTGATAGTATAATGCCATGAATAGCTGTGCAAAGCTATAACTATTTTTCAATGCTCATTTCCCCACCCCACTGCCCCACAAAATGAAATTCTGATTATCACATATATGGTTGAAACTCTTAGCTTTTTTTAATTTAATTTTTGTAGCGGATATTAAAACTCAGATGATCCTCATGTGATGTTAGAATTTGGTGGTTCCTGAATGTGGGCTACATAGGCTCTGGAAGTGAAAGGTTTAGATTCAGAATGTATCTAAGGTAGCCCTCCAACCCAAATTCTGACTCATAATTTGTTCTGGAAATTTCAGATGTGTAACTGAAATTGGTTTTAGATTGGTTTACCACACAGGAGGAGGAAGACCATGACAACTGTTGATATTAAGTTTGGTTATGATCCAGAGAAACATGGCAGAGAAATCAAGGGTATGCCTTTTCCCTGTATGTCCAGATAGCTGTCGCCTTAGCAGTACAGGACACTTGTAAAATTAAGGAATTCTAACCTAGTTTAGCATCTAGCACAAGGAGGCCGCTCTTTGGAAGAGGAAGAACAAGTGCAAAAATATTTCTGCAAAATGCTTGGCAGACTTTGAAGTGGCTTGGATGCATGGCTTCCGTTTGGGAAATAAAATGGTGGTGACACTGTGGTACTCCATCTGAGCATCACATTTCCTGACATATATAAGCATTTCAAGATGCTCCTGAATGATGTTCCCAAGTCTTGTTGAGAGTGACGCTCTTGAGGCGTTCTCACTTTTCATTCTGCCTCTGTGATACTAAGGCTAGACTCCCTGGCTCCTGGGTGATAACAATTAGGACCTTTCTTTTAAAGTCACTTGATCTGCACGGCACATTCTGGGCATTTGATCCCAATGGTGTGTTTGCACCAGTAGTTGAGAGATCATGTTTTGTTATGATTTATTGCTGTGCTATTCACTTTGGGGCTGAGAGTTTTAACTGAAGTGATCTGGTGAGGGTTTTTTGATCCCTCATCATGTACTGTGGACTTTAAATGCCTACCAGAAAGGTTTTTCCTATCATAGTAGAATATATTCAAAATACATTGAGTTCAGATTTGCTCCCACTCAGATGAAGGAAGGTTCCTTCTTTGGTACCAGTTCAACTGGTACCAAAGTTAAAAGAAAACCATACCTTTAAACTTCTGGCACTAGACACCAGTTCCAGGTTCTCTAAGCATGTTTCTTGAAGTCCAACAACCTTCCTAAGGATTCAATCCATACAGTCATAACATGGGATGTTGGCTTGCTTCCTATCTAGTTTTGTGATTCTGCGGGGGGAGGGGGTTTAAAACCAACTTGCTGACCAATAATCCCTGCGTATCTCTTTGGAATCTTTCATCCCGTCTTGAGTCAGTAATACAGGATATGGCTGGCTAGCAGTTCATAAGCTGTGGCTACTAGTCAGTTTAACCAGAACTTCTTGAGAAACACAGAAGTCCAAACGTACTTGCAATATGTATATATACACTAGAAAAGGCTACTCGACCTCTCCAGGGGCAGCTTTTAAACCATTTTCTGGTGTGATTTCGAATTCCACTTTTTCTTGGATTCAGAAGCAAAAAAGTGAACCCTTAGATCCCTGGGGGAAAGTCACAGACAAATGTTGCGACAGGGACCTGAATTATTGTGGAGAGGAATGGGGGTATCCCAGTCCACACATCATTTCTATGTATACACTAGAGCCTGTGACAAGGCCGCAGTGCCACTGAGAAGCCAGTTAAGGCAAAGGACCACCTTTCCCTCCCTTGTCACTCAACTTTCAAAGGAACCTAGGCTGCAGATAGAGCATACTTACTTGGCTGTGAGCTCCGCTGAAATAGCGGGACTTGCTTCTAAGTAAACATGGTTAGGATCAGGCTATAAGAATCCTAAGAAAACTACAATGCGTTCTCTCTTTTTTTAATTTTTAATCTAGTTAGCAGCAATTTAACCGCAGAGGTTGAATCATTATAGTAGCTGACGTACCTGACATGTATTTTACTGAATATGCATGGTCTATTTTTAATTTTCATTTCCCCCTCACAATTTCTTCTGTTCTGGTTTTATCTTGTGCTGATTATTTCCGAAGTCCATTTTTAATGTTGAAAAGAAACCTAATGAACACACACTTGGTTATTAGAAATCTTCCAGTCTTTAATTGCTATTTACTGGTCATTGCTTAAAGGTCAGACACTGTTGCTCATGTCCTAGTTCATTTTAAAATTAGATTTTTTTTCCTTTTCAATTTTGAAAGACCCCTTCTTCCCAAATGCACCTTATCTGTCTATAATATTACCCTCTCAGATGGGATGTACACTTTTTCTGACTATAACCATTGCTCTTGTATTTTGGTAGATGCTTTGTTGATAGTAACTAAACGCCTAGTAAGATTTTAAAAGTAAAAAACTTCAATCTCAGTTGTTCTTTTAAGCCAGTCTTTCCCCTCACACACCCTTCTCGAGTAACCTTGAAGTTGCATTTTACCGTATATATATATATCTATCTATATCTATCTCCCCACCACCACTATTAAAGATGTTTAGCTTGAGATTTTAGCTTTAAAGAAACAAACATACGATCCAATCTTTTTGCCGAATGGAGTAAATCTGATTTATTTTTCTTGTTAGTGATCCCCTGTCAATTGCAAGCTCATGCTTTATTTAAATGGGAAGGTGATGAGAAATTCATTCTTCCCTTCTTCCTTTTTTAAAAGGTTATTATTTTTCTTTTTATGGTATTAACACCTGCTCTTAGTGGATGGATAAATGTTCTCTTTACTACCCCGACCCAACCTTGATAATCCAGTCCCCATCTCCCCGATCCTCGCACCCCACAACAAGCTCCATAGGTTGTTGGGTTTTTTTAATCAGTGTAAGTTTGGACAGGTTGCTCTAAATCAGGGGAAACTCGCAGTAGGTTTGCAATCAGAAAGCTTGGGTGTCTTTTGGGAATGTTTTTTGCTGGTGGCATCTTGGCACGTTGTTCATCTATTGATGATGGAGAGAGACTTACAGTGCTTAATAAAGTCTATTCTTTTAGTAAAAAAAATGTCTCCTGTTGAGTTCTGTAAAGGGTCAGAGTCTGATGTACAAAAGATCCCTTGGACTTTCACAGAAAGGCAGGGGAGAGCAATGTATGGATGAAAAGTCAGCTTCGTTAAAAATTCCAACCCCCCCCCCCCCCCCAGTTTAAAATAAGATTCCAGCTGTCATGGATGTGAAGATGCCTTTGAAAATGAGTGGCCAGGGCCCACTCAGAAGCCAGTGGTGGGCATTACTGGTCACAGGGCAAATCTCAATGCTACTTGCTCCTACCTCAACAGGGAGAAATGTAAGGTACTGCACTTAGGGCGGAAAAATAAAGAGCACAGATATAGGATGGGGAACACCTGGATGAACGAGACTACATGTGAAAGGGATCTAAGAGTCCAAGTAGACCACAAGTTGAACATGAGTCAACAGTGCGATGCGGCAGCTAACAAGGCCAATGCGATTTTAGGCTGTATCAGTAGAAGTATAGTATCTAGATCAAGGGAAGTAATAGTGCCATTCTATTCATCTCTGGTTACGCCCCACCTGGAATATTCTGGGCACCACAATTCAAAAAGGATGTGGAGAAACTGGAGCATGTCCAAAGGAGGGCGACCAAAATGGTGAAGGGTCTGGAAACCATGCCCTATGAGGAACAACTCAGGGAGCTGGGGATGTTTAGCCTGGAGAAGAGAAGGTTAAGAGGTGATATGATAGCCCTGTTTAAATACTTGAAGGGAGTATTGAGGAGGGAGCAAGCTTGTTTTCTGCTGCTTCAAAGAACAGGACCTGGAACAATGGATGCAAGCTACCGGAAAAGAGATCCCACCTCAACATTAGGAGGAACTTCCTGACAACAAGGGCTGTGGAACACACTCCTTCCTCAGAAGGTAGTGGTCTCCTTCTTTAGAGGTCTTAAAACAGAGGCTGGATGGCCATCTGTTGGGGATGCTTTGATTGTGATTTCCTGCATGGCAGAATGGGGTTGGACTGGATGACCTTTGCAGTCTCTACCAACTCTATGATTCTATGATTAGGAGAAAAATTGTGCAGAATAGATCCTTTTAAACATGCTGTGGGTGGGATCCAGCTTTAATAATGCTTCACGTACACCTATGCAAATCGGGATATGTTTTGCACCAAACCTAACTTCAGTTTAGACTCAGCCAATTCTTGTATGAACTAGAAGTCTCAGCCCCTTCTTCTCTGTGAGATGACAACAGAGCTACCAGACAAAATAAATTTTAACTGCAATAGTTTATGACGTGTGCCTCCTATGATCCTGAAGGTGCTCCTCTAACAGCCAAGGCAGTGTCTTGATCTGAGCCAGAGCTGTGAGGAACATTTCTCAGCAGAGTCACATGCCTGGGATATATGGAAGCCTGGGAATAAGTTGCCAGCTTACCTCTAACCAGTAGTCCCTTTCCTCAATCTTCATACCAACTCATGCTCTATGAAACAACTAGTAAAACAGTTACTCTTCCTAAAGTGTTTTTCATGCAGTCCAAAAAATATTTGGAATGATACGCCATTCTTATTATTTTAAGTGCTGTCGCTCCATCCCATGGGATCCTGAGATGTGTAGTTTTACAAGCCCTTTAGCCTTCTCTGCCAAAGAGTGCTGGTGCACTTCAGATCTGTAGAATGGAGCCATGGCAGTTAAAGTGGTATCAAACTGCATTATTTTCACAGTGTAAATGCATGCTTACATCGTAAACCTGAGGACAGGGAGCTCTCAAATTAACAATTTGGAAACTGCTTTTGAGAGTCTTTGTGGCTGAAGAGCGGGACATAAATACTCTAAATAAGTAAGTAAAATTCTATTATTATTATTATTATTATTATTATTATTATTAACCTTTATTTATAAAGCGCTGTAAATTTACACAGCGCTGTACATAAATTTTTTAGTCAGACGGTTCCCTGCCCTCAGGCTTACAATCTAAAAGACACGACACAAAAGGAGAAGGGAGTGGTGGTGGGGAATAGGATCAGGTCCAGCAGATCTTCTCCACCTCCGAGGCCTGGACCAAGGCAGATGGACTGGAGGAAGGGCTTGGCTTCTTAATTAATGGTTAAAAGGAGGCTTCCTGGGTCAGAGAGGGGCTAGCCTCTGGGAATGCTTCTCTAAACAATATAGTCTTTAATTCAGTTTTGAAACTGGGTAGAGAAGTGATGAGGTGTGCATGTGGGGGAAGAAGGTTCCAGGAGTAAGGGGCAGCAAGCGAGAAGGGATGAATTCGGGAGGGGGCAGTGGTAGTCCTACATTGTGACAGGAGACCCTGACTACCAGAGCGGAGGGTGCGAGTAGGAATGTAAGGAGAAAGAAGGTCAGATAAGTAAGGAGGGGCCAACCCATGGAGGGCTTTGAAAGTCAGTAACAAAAGCTTGTACCGGATACGAAAGGGGAAGGGGAGCCAATGAAGGGAGGATAAAAGAGGAGAAACATGGTCAAAGCGGCGAGCGGATGTGACAATACGGGCAGCTGAATACTGGACAGATATTAAAGGATGGAGGTGTGAAAGAGGAAGCCCTGTTAGAAGGAGGTTACAATAATCTAGTCGCGAAACCACTAGGGCATGGACTAGAATCTTGGCAGTAGAGATTGAGAGGAATGGACGGATCTTGGCAATGTTGTGGAGAAAGAATCTACAGGTCTTGGCGGTGGCCTGGATCTGGGGAATAAATGACAGAGAAGAGTCAAAAATGAAGCCAAGACTGCGGGCTTGATGAACCGATTGAATAGAAGTGTCGTCGACAGAAACAGAAAAGGAATAGTGAAGGGTGGGTTTAGGTGGAAAGACGAGAAGCTCAGTCTTAGACATGTTGAGCTTCAAGCGCCGAAGCCGCATCCACTGAGAGATGGCAGTCAGACAAGAAGAAACTTGCTGTTCAAGCCCCGTCAAAAGGTCAGGGGTGGAGAGATACAGCTGAGTGTCGTCGGCATACAAATGATAGGAGAAACCAAAAGAACTGATGAGTTTACCTAGAGACAGTGTGTATAGAGAGAACAGAAGGGGACCCAAGACAGAGCCCTGGGGAACTCCAACAGATAGCGGAACAGAGGATGAAGTCTGACCACCCGTGACCACTGCAAAAGATCTATCTGACAAGTAAGATTTAAACCAGTCGAGAGCAGAGTCGGCGAACCCAAGGTCAGAGAGTAAATCAACCAGGAGACAGTGATCAACAGTGTCAAAGGCTGCAGACAAATCGAGAAGAATGAGAATAGAGTAGAGGCCGTTTGCCTTGGCCCGCAAGAGATCATTTGAGATCTTGGTGAGGGCTGTCTCTGTAGAGTGCCGTGGGCGGAAGCCAGATTGGAAGGGGTCTAGGATGGAGTTGGCTTCAAGAAACTTAATACAGCGAGAATAAATGACCCGTTCTAGGACCTTAGAAAGAAAAGGAAGAAGAGAAATTGGACGATAGCTAGACAAAGAAGAGGGGTCGAGAGAGAGGGTTTCTTCAGAATTGGGGAAACGAGAGCATGTTTGAAGTCAGAAGGGAAGGAACCCAAAGAGAGAGAGAGATTAAAGATATAGAGGAGCGAGGGCAGAAGAGAAGGGGCTATAGAGATTAGGAGACGGGAGGGAATAGGATCAAGAGAACAGGTAGTTGGTTTGGAAGAATTTAGCAGCTTAGAGAGTTCATCCAGAGAAACAGGGGGAAACACAGAGAGTTTATCAGTAGAAGGTACCAGGAGGTTAGTGGTAGGGGGCAAGTCGGGAGGAACTATTTCAGATCGAATAGTACTGACTTTAGTGATGAAGTAGTTGGCAAAGTCAGTGGGGGAAAATGATGAGAAGACAGGAGGAGAGGAAGGTTTGAGTAGTATTGAAGCAGGAGAACAAATGCTGCGGATGCCTCTCATTAGCGCAGATCAGCAATTTAAGATAGTTCTGTTTTGCCATAGACAGAGCGCGTGAAAAAGAAAGAAGGATGAATTTATAATGAATGAGATCGGCCGGTTCTCTAGACTTTTTCCAAAGACGTTCAGCCGCTCGAGAGCAGGACCGGAGGTACCTGATAGTGGGAGTGAGCCAGGGCTGAGGCCTAGTCATGGGGGAAGACACACATACAGATACAGGAGCAAAGCTGTCAAGAGTTGAAGAAAGAGTGGAATTAAATGAAGACATTGCTGAATCAGCAGAGTCCCCAAGATCAAGAGAAGAGAGAGATGAATTCAAAGTCTGACTGAGATGGTCAGAGTTAACAGACTGAAGGTTGTAGAAATGGCGCTGGACAGTACGACGAGGAGGTGGGATATAGGTAAGAGTAAAAGAAATTAAGTGGTGGTCAGACAATGGAAAATCAGATGCCAGGTAGTCGGAAATGATGCACTTAGCTGCAAGAATTAGGTCGAGACAGTGACCAGAGGAATGGGTTGAGGAGTTAGAATGAGGCTGACGGCCAAAAGAAGCAAATGACTATTATTAAATGACTAAAAAACTACTTGAAGGCATACAGTGACAACAGACACACTTACAGGCACTATTTCAGAACAAAAGGTGGTTTCTGTCCCAAAGAAATTACTTATGCATTTTCAAAAATATCTTTCCTTTAATTTGCCATCCACTCAGAAATCCCATTGAGTTAAAAGGGGTTACTCTCGGGTAAGGAGCGGCTCAACTGCAGCCAGATTCAGTTGCAAGTGTGTCCAAGAGGACTGATTCCCAAGGACTTGGGCTGTGCTTACACTGCAGAAATAATCGTTTGACACCGCTTTAACTGCCATGGCTCCCTCCTATGGAATCCTGGGGATTTGTAGTTTTGTGAGACATGTAGCCTTCTCTGTCAGAGACCTTTGGAGCCACAACAAAGTACAAATCCCAGGGATCTATAGCATTTGAGCCAAGACAGCAGTGCTACAACAAACTACAAATCCTGGGGATCCATAGCATTTAGGTCACAGCAGCAGTGCCATAAGAAACTACAAATCCCAGGGACCCACAGCCAAGATGGTGGCTGTGATGAACTACAAATCCCAGAGATGCATCACATTGGGCCAAGACAGTGGTGCCACAACAAAGTACAGATCCTAGTGATCCATAGCACTGAGGAAAGATGGTGCTGCAACAAACTACAAATCCCAGGGATACATAGCGTTTGGGCCAAGACAGTGGTACCACAGCGAACTACGTATCGAAGGGATCCATAGCATTTAGGTCATGTCAGTGGTGCCACAACAAACTATAAACCCCAGGGATCAACAGCACTGAGCCAAGATGATGCTGCAATGAACTGCAAATCCCAGGGAATTATTGCATTGAGTCAAGATGGTGCTGCAACGAACTACAAATCCCACAGATGCGTCACATTGAGCCATGGCAGTGGTGCCACAACGAACTACAAATCCCAGGGATCCATAGAATTGAGCTACAGTAGTTAAAGCGATGTTAAAGTGCATTATTTCAGCGGTGCGGATGGAGCCATGGATCCAGGATTGCAACCAAGGAGAGAGAGAGAAACAACTCGGCAAAGCAGAGGAAATTCACTTTATTCACTAGAGTTCTTAGAATCCTGTATAGATGGGAAAGGCAGATCCTCAAGAGCAGTGGTCCTCAAACTGTGCCCTTTAAGAGACTTTGGACTTCATCTCCCAGAAGCCTCAGCCACGTTGGCCAACAGCCTGGGATTCTGGGAGCTGAAGTCCAAAATCCCTTAAAGAGCATAGTTTGGGGACCACTGCTCAAGAGTACAGTATCTTTTCCCTCAAGGGGCACCGGAAGGACAAGACACGCCAACGTCCGGTGAAATAATCCCCTGGCCGCTTCTAAGATGGCGCCTGCGGTGCCATGGCCACTCTCAACATGGCGGCGCCCGCGACGTCGTTACGTAGACACCGCAACGCTTCCACCATAGAGTTAGGAAAAGTCAAGAGGAGGACACTTCACGCTGCACTAAATGCATCAGAGGAAGTAGAGTGAAGTCTAGGGAAGCTCATGCTGCCAACTTCTCTCTTCTTCTTCTTCTTCTTATTTACTATACTATAAATTTATGATTATTTATTTATTCTTTCTTTCAGTTGGGTCCAAAACACACTGCAGAAATAATCCAGTTTGAGACTGCTTTAACTGCCCTGGCTCAGTGCTAGAGGATCCTGGGAACTGTAGTTTTGTGAGACATTTAGTCTCGGTCAGAGACCTCTCGTGTGTTACAATAAACTACAATTCCCAGGATTCCCTAGCACTGTGCCTGCAGGGCAGTCAAAGCAGTCTCAGATAGTACTTCTGCAGGGTATTTTGGACTTTAGTCTCCAAGGTGCTACAAGATCTCTCTACATACTAAGAGTAGAAAGATTAAGAAAGAAGATGATAATATTAATAATATAATAATATTTATTATAAAAATTATTATAATTTATATTTATCATATTATATTTATTATTATATTTATAATATATATACTTATATATTATTATTATTAACCTTTATAAAGCGCTGTAAATTTACACATACACATTATTATATGTATTATATTATATTATTAATAAATGTAATATATACATAATATATATTATATGTATTATATATAATCATATGTAATATATAATATATAATATATTAAATATATAATATTATATAAATGATTCTATATTATTATTATGTTCAAATATATTATATTTATATCTAATTTATTATATTTATATATGATCTATTATATTCATTATATTTATATATTTTATATATCTAATTTATTATATTATATATACTTAATATATATATATTAAATATATATATATATATATATAGTAAGTCTTTTTCCTTCCCTCTCCAAGATGGCCGCCCCAGCCCTTCCTCAGGGCCTTCCCTCCCGCCACTCCCAAGATGGCGCCCTCAGCGTTCCATTCCGTGCCTCCCCTAAGATGGCGGCTGGCTCCTCCTTCCCCTCCCCCCTCCTTCTCTTCCTCTCCCTTCCCTTGTTTTGAATAAACTTTACTGAGGAGGAGCTGGAGGGGGAAAAGCAGGACCCTGGGCCCCGCAGAGGCCTCTCCCGCCGCGGAAAAGCCCACGGAGCCGCTTTGCCCCGACAAGGCCTCAATCCCCGCTCTGGAGTAGAGGCTTCCTCCCGGCAGAGGGCTCCGGGACCCGGCGTGTGAATCAGCAGCGCTGCAGGCCTATGGAAGGATGAGGAGGGGAGAGCCCTGATTTGGAGCAAAGCAAGACTCCTAGGAGCAAATAGAAAGGGAGAGGCGAGGGGGGAAATAAAGGGGGGGGTGCTCTTAGCTGGGGATTAAGGGTCGAAAGCAAAGGTATTGCCTTTGCTGAGAGGAAGGCTGGAGGACAAGCTGGGAATCTCTCCTGAAAGAGAGGAAGAGGGGGGGGACGTTGGGGATCTCCCCCAGAAACAAAAACCTGGGGGTCTTGCTCCATGACTCCTTTGTTTCCAGGACTGTAAACTCCTCAGCATCTGTTTTGGGGGAAGGGGAGAGCAGAGGTTGTCAGGGTATGGTTTAAGGTTACCCTATAGTCCCATTTTGAGAGTATGCTTTAAGGGGATCGTATTCTTTGGAGAATATGTTTTAAGTTTACCATGGTCTTCTTTGGAGAGTATGTTTTGAGGGGATCATAGTCTGGTTTTGAGAGTATTTTTTTGGTGGGGTACCTTATTCTTCTGAGAATAGGTTTTAAGGGGATCATAATCTCTTTTGAGAATGTGTTTTAAGGGTATCATATTCTTCTCTTGAGAGTATGTTTTAAGGCTACCATAACCTTTTTTAGAGTATGTTTTGAGGGCATCACAGTCTTCTTTTCGAGAGTATGTTTTAAGGTTACCATAACCTTCTTTTTTAAGGTATGTTTTGAGGGTACTACTGTATAATCTTGGGGGAAACCTATAAAAGCTTAGGTTATCTAGGGGGAGGGGGATTTAAGAGACAGTTTTTGGGGGTGATACCCCTTGTTTCTGTGGGCGCAAAAGACTTTAAAAGAATAACCCGACTATTTTTGCACCAACGTGGATGGGCCAAAAGTAAAGGTGGATGAAATATTTAGGGGTCCCCCCAGTAGCTGGGGAACTGACTTGACTTCGGACTCAAGAAGGATGACCGGCTCCTCCAGTTTGCTTCACTGGACCGTCTGATTCCTGAGGAGCCTTCCTTTGCCCGAACGTGGGGCAGCCACCATGGCCTCTGTCCCTGTGTATTGTCTCTGCCGCCTGCCCTACGATGTCACACGCTTCATGATCGAGTGCGATGTTTGCCAGGACTGGTTCCACGGCAGGTGAGGAGCCAGTGCCCCTTTGGAGGGTGGCAGCAGCAGCCGTAACCAATCTGAATTGCTTACTGTCAAGGAGGTGGTAGGTTGAACTTAGGGGGCTCCACACAGCAAGATCAGAACAATCTGGCCATCGTTCTGAAATGGTTTTTGCTTTATAGCTGGGTTGTGTCAAGGTTTTGTTTTTTTTAATTGCACTTATTTTTCACAGGCAACAGCATTTGTGCAGAAATATTATTTTTTTGTGAATAATACGCTGTTTACTGTGCAAAAATGCCATGTGAAAATTTTGCACAGAGTGCATCTCAAACAGAGACAGCCAGGGTGGTATAGTGGTTTGAGTGCTAAGACTAGGACACTGGGAGAGCAGGCTTTGGATTTCTCTCTCAACCATGGGAAAATACTGGGTGACCTTAGGCAAGTCACATACTCTCAGCCTCAGAGGAAGGCAAAAGCAAATCCACTCTGAACAAATTCTGCCAAGAAAACCCCATAATTGTTTCACCTTAGGATTGCCAGAAGTCAGAAATGACTTGAAGGTACACAAATCCACATAGTATTAAAACTCTACATTCTGTCTTAAAAATTGGTCAGTCCAATTTTCTCTGAAGGCTTTGAATAAGGCTTTACTTACAGGGGTAGGCAACCTGCGGCCCGTGGGCCGGATGCGGCCCGGCGAGGCCTTGGGACCGGCCCCAGCCTGGTCCTGCCACCGATTGCCGCCGGGGCCTTTGGGAGACAATTGTCTATAGAAGCCTCAGAAACATGCATTTATATTAACATTTTTTAAAAAATCAGCAAATTTTTTCGCATGTCCTCCATTTTTTTAAAAAAAGTGTCCTCCATTTGAAAATGTTGTCCTACATTTGTCCTGGTTTATTTTTATATTTAATTTTTTTTAAATTATTTAATTATTTATTTTTTGGCTTCGGCCCCCCAGTTGTCTGAGGGACAGCAACCCGGCCCCCGGCTCAAAAAGGTTGCCTACCCCTGCTTTACTATATACTGTGTATAGGTCTTCCCTTTTGCTTATCGTTATTGTTGTTAATTACCATCAAGTCAACTTCAGCGTATGGCGACCCTGTGACTGAGAGACCTCCAGGTCACCCTGTCATCAGTGACCTTGCACAGATCTTGCAAATTCAGGGCTGTTGCTTCCTTGGTTGAGTCTATCCACCTGTAATGTAGTCTTCTTTCCTTATTGTCTTCTGCCTTACCAAGCATTATTGTTTTTCTAGTGAGTCACATCTTCTCATGATATGTCCAAAGTACATTTTCAATTTACATTTCAGCAGCAAAGTACCACAGTCTCAGTCCTTAATAGTAGGTATTTAGTGATAGGCTGTGCATGTATATAGAGTCTTGGGGTGAGTGTTAGGAATGGAATTGGGCAACTGACACTGATGATAGAAATGCGAATCTAGCAGCAGACGGCATGTAAACACCTACCAAACAACTGACATGCCTTAAACCAAAGAACGTGTGGCCCTCCAGATATTGTTATATTCTAATTCCCATTAGCCCCAGTCTACATGTTCCAGTTTCCAACTATATCTGGGAGGCCACAAGTTCTCCACCCTTATCTTAAACTCTGGCAGTGCCAAGGCCTGAAATGTATTGTCTATCATCCATCCTTACACACATGTGATGTGCCATTGTAGCAGACCATATGTTGGGGTGGGGAATCTTTGGATTAACACTCCTGTAATCCATAGTATTGGCCATGCTGGGAGTTCTAGCAATTGGAGTCAAAAACATCTAGTGAGTTAAATGTTCCCCACCTATGCCTTAGTGACTGCTACATAAGGGATGAACAGGTGCAGTAGCTGTAGAATGCAAGACCCAGGAGTCCCATTTTCATTGCATGTTTCAGATCCACTCAACTTCCTTCTGCACATTAATGAAGTGAGTTTTTCTACCCTGGAGCATATGAACCTGCAACAAATTAGTACTATGCCAAGTCATGAGTTCATCTAGCCAATATTGTCTACTCCAGGTAGTGGTGACCTCATGCAAAGCCTACTGAAGAGCTATATGAAATGTCATCTGTAAGGGATATTAAAATAAACAAAGGCAATATCACTACCAAAGCAGAGAAAGGTGTCTTGTCTTAAGCAAAATAGAAGCCTATTGGACTGCTGAGTGTTTTATGCTTTGATGGCTCTTTTGGCTTTAATTCCGTCATATCATTAAGATGTGTGCTTGGTTTGGAGATTATCAAAAATTTGCATAGTTAGACTGGGTCAAAGAAGGGACCCTTCTAGCATAGACATCTATTCTGTGAGATGTTAAGCATAGTGTATCATTGTTCCTTGAGACATGGAGCAGACAAGGTAGGCACTCTGAACTTCACTGTAGTTCAGTAACTCAGAGTTATAAGGGCTGGTATTTTTGGGCCTTTGCAGGGCTATCATACAACTATGGGTGGTTCTGGGAATGGTTTTTCTTGAACAAGAGTATGACAGTGTCTTCTTTCCTCAAAAGCTGTGTCGGAGTAGAAGAGGATGCAGCAGCTGACATTGACTTGTATCACTGCCCCAACTGCCAACTTCTTCATGGACCATCTGTCAGTAAGTTCTGTTCCTGCTGAGGTGCTTACTGTTCCTGGGTTTTGTAATGGAATGTAAGCAAGTATTGCTCATTTCTGTAAACTTGCTTGGCCATGCTTGTGATTTGCTCTCTGAACACAAAACACAAAATCTATATTTTTGGGATTCCTGTGAATGTAGAATTTAAGTTCATAATCCTTATAGTCAGAGAAGCTTCATAACATGAAAGCACAGATTGTATACTAAAATTGGGCAGAAGCTTTGCATTACTCTTTGTGAACTTCTTTTCTAGTATCCATGCTTCCCATCTTACCCACCTATGCCACTCTTTAGCTCTACAATTCTGGTTTTTGCTTTGTTCTGGGGGTTTTGCATTTAGCTAGTATTTAAAGTAGTCTCTTTTGAGTAACAGGTATGCTTTTGTTGTTGTTTACCTCCAAATAGTTTCTGACTTACAGCAACTCTTAAGGCAAACCTATCACAGGATTTTCTTGGCAGTAGTTGTTCAGAGGGGGTTTGCCATTGCCTCCCTCTGAGGCTGAGATACTGTGACTTGCCCAAGATCACCCAGTGGATTTTCATGGTTGAGTGGGGATTTGAGCCCTGCTCTTCAGGGCCCTAGTCCAAAACCCAAACCACCAGTACTATATTTTGTGGTTTCATTACTCTCTAGAGAACCTTTTAATGTATGCACACGTCTTGCAAATAGAGCCAATGGCCTAAGCATGGCCAAGTATTCAATAGCAACACATCTTGGTTTTTGATCAATATAGGCATAAAGAGATTTCAGGAAGTGCTGAGATTTTCTATAGATCTTCTACTCTGGATGTTACTGTTAAGGAAAGGTACAGTGTTGATAGTGTTGAGAGGATGAGTGTCTCCAGTTTAGGCTGGTACTTTGAAGGCTAACTGCAAGCTTCAGAGTCTTAGGAGGAATCCATTCCATGAGGTCTTTTCATTTGAGTTGCTGATTAGAATGGATGCTTGTCAGATGCAGTATGTTTTTGAGAGACTACAAAAATTAGCTTTTGAATGACAAGTCCCTGAATCCCTCAGACATCTTAGCCAGTTATCATACTGATTAAAGGATCTGGGGGTTGTAGCAAAAAGGCACTGATCCAAGCTCTTTGGTTTTTAATGCTTTACTATGACCCTTCTTTTGTAGCATAGCTCTGCTCATGTGCAGGGCTGTTGACTAAATAGGTTTAACGTTTTTCAGCTTTTTCCTTTTCCTTCATCCTTTGGTTCTTCATTCCTCCGTCCTTTTTCCTCCTCAGTGAAACGGCGCCGGGGAAACCCAAAACATCCTGAGTTGTCTGTGAACAAAGAGGTTGGCAAGACAGTGAAGACTGGTAGTTCTCAGTTCATCAAGGAGCTTCGCAGCAGGACGTTTCCAAGGTGGGAATCACAGTTGCTGTTCTTTGGGTCACTAAAGAAAAACAGAGAGGCATGCTAAAGACTACATTGGAGGATGGTTTGTCTCCAGAAGGAGTAAAGTCCTTGCTCTGAGAGGCCAGGATGGTATTCCTGGAAGGGAATTTCAGGCTCTGTGGAGCCTTACTTCACTCAGCAATTCTGAATAGGGTAATATTAATGAGATGAGGCATTCATAACATCAGGAGCCTTTCAAACATGATTCAGGCATTTGGGAGGTGGGTTATTGATTCTTGTGCTCCATCCCCATCACTTACCTAAAGCAAATGCCTCCTTCCCAGAGCAGCCCTGTTCTGGATCAAAAATGGGGACCATGTTGTCTTCCAGTTGTTGCTGGACTACCACTTCTACCATGCCTTACTGTTGGTCATGCTGGCTAAGGCTGATGTGAGTTACAGCCAAATGATAGCTTGGGCACCTGCATATTTCCCACCCATGATTTAAAGTAGCTCTGTGGAAAGTGTGGATGTGGGCCACATGCAGACCTTCAGACCCAGTGTGTGGCCCCTAAAGTCCCCACACTCCACCCAGTATAAATTCTTCACTACTGTTTTGGGGGCAATATTTTGCTTGAAAACTGCTCAAAACTAGCCACAAGTTCAATAGTTTGTTTCCCCAGTTACCCTAATCTACCCACCCATCCCCGGCCAAAAGTCAGTCAAAATGGCAGCCAGAAGTGATGCGATGTCAGTGTACTAATGTCCAACAGTGCAGCCCATGTGGGAGACAACAGCATGGGAAAAGAAATTGGACTCCGGTTCCTCCACAGTTGCCCAGCCCTGTTTTAATGGGATGCTATTTTTTTAAACTGAATATGTGTCTGGTTCTTGTGGAAGGAAGATGCGGTTTTCTTCCCAAAAGAAAGAATTGAAAGTCCCCAAAGGACTTGGCAGGCACAAGAGTAAAGCATGGTGTATTAACAATTTGCTGTACCAAGACTAGTGTTTATTTTTTAGCTGATCGTGTTTGGGACGTCGTAGATCTGTTACTTCTTTTTAGACATTTGCTGAGCTTGGAAAAGTTACTGTACTGGCTGGGGGATTCTGAGAATTCTAGTCCTAGAAAGTAACTTTCCCAAGTTTATTAAAACAGATTGAAAGCCAGTGGTCTGTTGAGCTATGAAAAACAGTGCAGAATGTGCAGAGCAGGACAAGAGAACAGCTCCTTAAACAGCCTGATACCTTTTTGAGCACAGGTTATTTCTGGAACAAAAGCCCTTCTTTGTTCTACAAACTGGTCTGTTTTTTATTTTCTGCCTTTCTTTCAGCACTGGAATAGGTGGCTCTTTAGGGAATCTCTGTACAGCTGCTCACCCCTCCCCGCCCCTCCTTACAAGCAGCTTCACAAAGAGTCTCCAAAGAATGGGCAGGTGGTGAGGGCTGAGGCTGGAGAAAAAGAAGTTGTCCTAAACAAAAGAAGCCTCCCTCGACCACACACATAACATTTCACATTGGATACTAGATGTTGGCTCTATTACATTTTAGAACTATGTGTAGCTTTATTAAACTGTGCTGGGAGTGCAAGTGATGAATCTGCCAAACATTGACCATAGAATTGCGCTGGAGGAGCTACAACTGCCTAGTGGAGTGTTCTCTCTAGGAATCCCTGGTCCTTCAGTGCAACTTTTGGTTAAAGTTGACCATAGTGTCGCTCTGGGGGACCTTGATATTCCTAGAGAGAACATGTTAATAAAATACATGAACAATCAAATCCGCAATATTCAAATTCAAAGCCGCAAGTGTGGAGAGACGAGCGTATATAATAAACTAAATGTTTCTAAGCTGCCCCTCACCCTGTGGATTCCAGGGTGGTGTACCATAAGGCATAAATTCTTTAAACAAAGTATATGTAGAAGAAAGCAATGTCCTTAATCACAACCACAAACTAAAAGGCAACAGAAGACTATATAAAGATTACAAGTATGGTCCATAGAGCCTTTGGCTTTTCAGATATTTTGCCCTATAATTCCTGTTAGACCCAGCCAACCTGGCTGCTGGTAAAGGAGGTTGCCCACGGAGGGAGGTTGATACTCCGCTGCAAAATTTGGAGGAGACTTGTACCTTTGACTTGATTTCCTTATGCTGCTTCCCCAGTGCGGATGAGGTAATTCTAAAGCCAAGTGGGGCCCAGCTGACTGTGGAGTTCCTGGAGGAGAACAGCTTCAGTGTGCCCATACTTGTCCTGAAGAAAGATGGGCTGGGCATGACTCTTCCTTCACCTTCATTCACTGTCCGTGATGTGGAGCATTATGTGGGTGAGTGCTTGGGAACTGGGGAGGCTGGTGGGCAGGCTGACAGATGAGTGAAAGAGGATTTTCACATTGTAGAAGTGTGGAACTTTTGGCTCGTCAGATGTGGCCTATAATTTCCACAATCTTTATTGTTTGCCATGCCTGAGATGTTCAGCAAGTCAGAGGTTCATCAGCATTGCCATATTGGGTGGTTTAGTTGCCAAGATAGGGTTGGTGTTGGGGCCAGATGAAGAAAAGTAATCTAAATTTAGATTCTGCTCTTTTTTCTTCTTTTTCTTACTGTACTATGTGGTTACTTGGATACTTGGATCACTCTTTTAGATTTACCTCTCCACTGAGCCAGAATTGGTCAGGTGCTATGTAGGTAGGTTAACTTGCTGTCATGCCATTGCACCTGCAAGTATGTCATCCATTGGAATTGTGCCATGCAACTGAGACTGTAAATATGACTAGGGGGACTCCCACTGAAGATATTCCAAGCCCACCATAGATTTTCAGATCTAATTATATTCCATTTTTTGAGTGTCTCTTATATTTTCAGTGACATAAAGGAGAATGCTTAGGCAATATTCCTCCACACCAACATAAGCTGTCAATAACAAATAAACCAGAATTTGATGTCTATGTCCTCAAGAGTGACTACCTCCAATTTTTTCCTTTATTGGGGGAGATGAACTAGAGGCTCTGGACCTGAGGCAGTGATTTTGTGCATCAGCAACTGTTGCAGATTCTATGGAAGTTCATAGAATTTTTCAGTATTTATATAAAAAAAAGGCTTAGTAGAAGAACCTCAAAATACCATTGGACTGTAACTATGGAAATCCCACTTCACTAGCCACATTGGCTGGGAGTTATATTCCAAAGACCTCTAAGATCTGATTTTGGGAACTGCTCCCCTAAGAGTGTGTTACAGAATCTTCTGCAGTGCACCATGCAAGTTAAAGCGGAACTGTCTAGAAAGAGAAAAAGCAAAACAGCACCATGTGAGTCTGCTCCATTTTTAGATTAGTGTTTCCCGGGAATGAATGTCCATCTTGTGTATTTTGGCTGCAGAACATTTGTTGGATTAATGCAAAATAAGGGACTGTGGCCCAGCTCATAGTGAGAGAAATTGGAAATTTCTGTCCATCAATAACACTCCATGCCTCCACATCAATTCAAGGTTTAGCACCCAATGGTTACTGGGTCAAATCCTGCCCCTTGAAGACTGCTTTCTTCTAGTCAGCTCCATTGTGGTCAGAAATGAAAAAATGAATTTGTGTGGAGATTCCAGCGTTGGGAGAGTAGTTGCTGGCCAAGGTGCTGGAGCAAAGCAGCTGGCTTGGATGGGGAAGTGAGTGAGAGGCTACAAGTCCAGGCTACAAGTAACCATCCCTTGGTTTCAAGTATTTTTTAAAAAGGCTCCAGAATATCTTAACATTTTGCTCTTTTTTAATGTTTTTGTTTTTTTAAGAGGAAGCAACTGAGAAATTGATTTCCGCACCACTTCCAGTTGTTAAAAAGGCCTTTCCTGTCTCTAAAACAAATTGGAGTGGGCCAGAAACTTGGCAAAATTGTCCCCATGACCACAGAAGGCATTTAACAGCAAAAAAATTACTTGAATTTTTTGAATGGAATGTGGCAGATCCTGTTGGTCTTTCCAAGGTTCTTGGTCAGACAAGGCAGTCTCCTAACAGTTGCCCCCCACTGCAGTAGAGGAAGACTGGCATTATTAAACATGCAGCAAGAATGTTGAGTGCTCACTGACAATGGACATGTAATACAACATGTTTACAATTCATGATGGTGCTCACAGGGGAGTCAAAAGGAAACTGGGCTACAGTCCGCTGTGGCTGAAGCCCCCTTCTGTCTACCCTCATCATCTTCTCACTTGTCTTACCCAGCTTATGGCATGTCTGATTCTTTTTCAACAGGTGCTGACAAAGAGATCGATGTGATTGATGTGACACGCCAGGCCGACCTCAAGATGCGCCTGGGTGACTTTGTCAGCTATTATACCAGCAACCGCAGGGAAAAAGTCCTTAATGTCATCAGCTTAGAATTCTCTGAAACAAGGCAAGCAAAGGGACATGGGGAGTGTAGCTTTATAACTTTTGATTCTCCCACCACCAAGGAGAATCCTCTAGCAGAAGAATTATTGTGTTTGGTATGAAGATTTTTCTCTACTTTCTACCCTCAAGACGAGTGACCTTGACAAAAAACAGAGCTTGGAAAAATTGGGGTGAGGGATAACTCCAGCTTCCAGAATCAGTGGTCCTGCAACTGCAGGAATCAGGGATTTGGAGTCCAAAAAGATAGTGCCTCTAAGCTCTGACTGAAAGTCTGCATGTTTGGGGTCTTGCTTTTCCAACGATGGGCATTTTTCTTCTCACTGAGATTTAGATTTATTCAGAAAATAACACAGGCAGGAGAGGAAGATGCACCTACCTAGCATGTCTTTAGCAGGTAATAGTAGCAGACACATATATGTGTATAAGGATGTGAATAGTTCTACCAAAAGGCTGCATTTCTTGTTGATTGGAGGCCTTCAAGCAGGACAAGGAGACCTCTGAAACTTCTGCTGGCCATGTTCTCTTAAAGCAGTCCCTCCATTGTGGTGCCTCTACCATGAGATGAGGCAGCAGCATCAAAGAGGAACTGGTTCCATACTAAACAGAAGGTTGAGAGAAAGTCACATAGCAGTGGGTCCTTTGTTAGTTCGCCTATTCAGCCATGGCCAAGAGAACATTACAGTGAATTAGGGGTATTCAGGAGGTGACTGTGCTTGGAGAGATTGAGCAGCAAGTGGTCCACAGCAAGAAGATAGGGCATAGTAAGGTCAGATGGAAGTGGGCTCGCTTAGATGAAAATGTAATTTCATTTGCATTATGGAGGTAGGTGGAGTGTGTCTGGATGGAGGCAGAGATAATGTCAAAACAGAGCAAGAGTGCCGAAAAAAGGTTAAAAACCATGAGCAGATCTGTTTGAAACAGCAGAGGTCCCAGAACATAATAATAAGGTTGTGATTTCCATTGTTTCTCAGAATCCCACCAGTATTATCTTGCTGTTCCTGTTCTGTATCAGTTTGTGAAATTTTGCTTCCTTCCTTCCATTGTGGAAATTCAAGCATATTTTTGTGCATATAGTGTTGTTTGTTTTTTTAAGTACATATTTTTATATGTATTTTCCTAGGGCAGGCATTTGTAAGCAATTTTTTCTGTTGATTAAAACACGTTTGTGCACACTTTTCAAGCATATGCATTTTAAAATATACAGATTTTTTTTCCAAATATACACGTGGTTTCGTGTATTTTTTCCCTTTTATCCAAACAAAACACACGCTTCAGAAATGTGTGGATGTCTAAAGCAAGATGTACTTCATTTTATTTCTAGTCTTGAGCACTGTGAAATGAATCTATTTGTAAGGAAATGTGCACCCAACATATTTTTGTTCTGTCTATATGAGAGTTTTCAGAACATTTACTTTGTTATTTTAGTGCTAAAACAGGATCCCTTAATGTCTGGTGTTTTAGGACTGCAAGTCAACATTTGTAAATAATTCTCTATTGTGTATGCAAACGTGCCTACACACACATATGCACACGTTTTATGTATATTTTTATCTCTAGTGGTTTTGTAGTACAGTTGGACCGGACCACTGCGGATACGAAATCTGTGAATGCTCGTCCCATTAAAAGTAATGATGGTCTGGTGTGTGCGCGCCCGCTGTCACAATCACATGCATGCACTGCCATTAATCAAAATGGGCTTGTCGTCTGTGGATGGTTATATCTGCGGATGGCAAGTCTGCCAATAAGGAGGACGGACTGTATTATTATGTATGCTTTGCAGTGGCCTTTGGTCACAAGCAATAAAATGATCCTGCTACTAAAACAACTACAGAAAACAAAGCCTGTAAGATTGGGAAGAGGAGCAAAATGATGTGGGGGAGCTACAACTTCCCTAACCATCTATAATTCCATCTATTTTGGATTCTGGCTGTGCCCCTTGTTGGCATGCAGAGTCTGATAGGTGCCTATCGGAATAAAGTGAAAAGGTTCACTTCCCCCGCAGAAGAGTGTGTGTAAGAAAGAGATTCTTTGGATGTACTGGATTGGCTGCAAGTGAGGAAGGCCCTGGTTTTGCTTTTGAGCCACACTAGACATTATGTGGAACATGCATGGTCTGTTTTTTTTTTTACTTCTTCAAAAAACAAAACAAAACATTGAAGAGCAACCATGTTGGACCGAGAGCATGAACAGAGAAATAGGAAAGGGACTGCTTAACCCCTTCCCTGTTCTCATCTCACTACTCAAATCAGTCCTTCCCAGAAGGTGCTTTTCTTTTCTCAATCTTAAGAACCTCACTTTTTTATCTTCAGCTCTGTCCCTCCTTGCACAGAATCTAGGTGTAATAATAACTTTGGACTGCAATACTTTAAACACTTTAAAGGCTCTATTTAAGTGCTCAATGTTTGTATGAAGGTTTCAGTCTCATTCCATTGTATGATGACCCCTTTTGCAGATGGGATAATGGAAGCAGAGCGAAGGTTAAGTGCTATTGTGAGAATGAAAGTTGGAAGCTTAGAGATGTCATAAGATTTGAACATTTGATTATTTTCTGTTTACTTTTCCTCTCCATTTTCCAGATTGTCTAATTTGGTGGAGACACCAAAGATTGTGCGCAAGTTGTCCTGGGTGGAGAATCTTTGGCCGGGGGAGTCAGTGTTCGAACGGCCGAATGTGCAAAAGTACTGCCTGATGGGGGTGCGGGACAGCTATACAGACTTCCATATTGACTTTGGGGGCACTTCTGTCTGGTACCATGTACTGCGGGTAAGAATATACAGCAGGGAGAGCAGCATCTTAGAACTGAGGCACATAGGCAGACTCACAGGATGTATTATCACTGTATATTTCACCTGAGGAATATGAAATGCTTCTACCTTCCTTACATGTTCTTTTTGAAGATTTTCCTGCATATATAAATCTAATGGCCATGCTGAGTGGAAGTTGTCTAAGCCACTGCTATTCAAAGTGGGGTGGCTAGACCATTGTTGGTTCCTGAGCCATTGGCTGCCAGTCTCTGTAGAGTTTCCAGGAAAGAAAGACCATTGTAACTAATGGGCACTAATATAGTGCTATTCCCAGGGCCCGGGAATATCAGCATATTTGTGCCCATTAGCTACAATAGTGCATGTGGTGTATACAGTGGTGCATGTAGGTGCATGTGGGGAAAAGCAATTCCAGTTCCTCATATTAGATAACTTGAGAGCTGTTCTAAACTATCAGTGTTTCCAAGTTCTGTTCTGAAGTGGCTTAGCCTAGTATAGAACTGGTATAGTCTGTGAGTCCAGTGCTTTTGAATTATTACTTCATTTAATAAGAGGTAAAACTATCTGGACTGCTTCATGAATTGGATTGATTGGATACTGTTGAAAGGGAAGGCTTCTGCCAGAGCAAATAAGAGCGAAGCTGGTTCTAGCCAGCTTAGAATCATAGAACTGGAAGAGACCATAAGGGTCATCCAACCACCTGCCATGCAGGAATACTCAATCAAAGCACCCCCAGCAGATGGCCTTCCAGACTCTGTTTAAAAACTTACACATCTGATTTATGTGTGTCAATTGTGGTCCTAAACCTTGCATGATTCCTCACCATTGGATATGCTAGCTGGGGCTGATGGGAGTTGCAGTTAATATCTGGAGAGCCACAACTTTTTACATATCACTGTTCCAGAAGCCACAGGCTGTAGGGTTGCTACTGGCCTTTTTAGAATTTGGTGTAGCTTTTCTTCTGTTGCTTTCTGGTGAGATCTGTTGTTAGATGCTTCAAAGCCTTTATATGAAAGAGACTGAAGAAACTTGATGTGTTAAGTCCATAGAAGAAAGGATATATATTCTTGTTTCTAAGGATGCTGGGAACCAGAAAAGGAATAATATTTTACTGTTCACTCAGAATACATTGAAGACGAGAGGCAGACAGCAGCTTGTTGGGCACTTTGCAAGTCTATTAATCTCCAGAGCATGCAAATGAAAAGCAAGCAGTGTTTCTGCCAGCAGCTTTCTCCTTGTTTGCTCTATGCTAATGCCTCTGCATAAATTAGGGGTGTTTCTTTCTTACCCTTTGGCTGTTCTTAAATTCATAGATCTATCTTTTCCACCCTTATGCCTTTGGTTGTTTCCTCAGCTTCAGTTGTTTTGGAAAATGAAGATGAAAGTTTTGAAAAGGGCTCTTTGGGTGAAGAGTTCCTAGACCTGGGAGTTCCAGATAGTTTGGCCTACAACTCTCATAATTCCTTACTGTGGGTCACTCTAGGTGGGATCTCTGGGAGTTATAGACCTAACCATCTGGAGGGCGACATGTTCCCCCATTCTGGCCTAAGATGGCCTTTTTGTTGATTCTCATCATTGTCCCTTTGTTACAGGGAGAAAAGATCTTCTATCTGGTGCGCCCCACGACTGCCAACTTGACACTCTTTGAAGCATGGAGCAGCTCATCCAATCAAAATGAAATGTTCTTTGGGGACCAGGTGGACAGATGCTATCGCTGTCCTCTCCGTCAGGGCCAGACTCTCTTCATACCCACAGGTAGAGGCCTTTGGCAGTTAAATATCCTCTGCAACAGTGCCTTTGTCATTGTTAGTGATACCATGATCCCTTTGGGCCTTTGTTTTCCTGCTCCTCAGAAGCACCTTTTCTCTTTCCTGCAGCTGCCATGTTGACTAACTTACACTTTCATAGAGTGTAAGGAAGTAAGGAAGGTCTGCTTGTTTCTAGCAGTTGCAGACCAACCCTATCACTAGGCAAAGAGAGACTGCAAGTTCAGGTACCATGTTGGATGGCAGCAGCAGTCTACTCCAGAGTCCTTTGTCTGTTCCCCTTTCTTGGATTCCCTTACCTAGCATCCACCCTAAGGCACAGTACAGGAGGTTGTTGCATTGCCAATGTTGAAATAAAATTCAACTACCAGTCCAATTATTTCTGAACATGGAACTAGGAGGAGAGAAATTATCCTTTGCCTCAGGTAGAAAATTTCTTAGGGTGACCCAAGCACTTAAAAGCATCCAGAATGGCAAACATCTCCCTTTATGCTTTTTCTTCAGCCCTTTGTATCAGGAATGGCCACGTTTCCTTTTCCTGTAAGCAGGAAATGATTATGGGAGGCCAGTCCAAAGTCCACTTGATTTTCTCCCTCCCTCCCTTTGCCTTTTCAGGTTGGATCCATGCAGTAATGACCCCTGTTGACTGCCTGGCCTTTGGGGGCAACTTTCTGCACAGTCTGAACATTGAGATGCAGCTCAAGTGAGTCTAGTGGGGAGCGAGTGACAGCAGAGCCTCTTGGAAATTAGCGCAATGGCAGAGCACATGCTTAGAAGGTCCCAGACTTGATCTCAGATGTTTTCAGCTAGAGTGGGGAAGGTTCTTTCTGAAACCCCCAAAAGCCACTCCCAATCAAAATGCTTTTTATTGTAGAGTAGAAATCATAATGAGTGGATAATTAATGTTCCAAAGAATCTTTTTTTAAAATAATTTTATTGAAGTTAATATTTCATTAGACAAACAGTTAACAACACAAGGTTCCAGAGAATCTTGATTTGAAAACACACTGTAGGAATAATCCAGTTTGAGACCACTTTAACTGTCCTGGCTCAATGCTAGGGAATTCTAGGAACTGTAATTTTGTGAGACATTTAGACTTCTTTGTCAGGGAGCTCTGATGCCACAATAAACTATGATTCCCAGGATTCCCTAGCACTGAACCAGGGCAATTAAGGCAGTGTCAACCTGGATTATTTCTGCAGTGTGTTTTGGACCTTAGTCTTCAAAACTGTGAATTTCTAAACTGAATTTCTAGCTCTTTTGGTTGTGTAGATATGCTCAGACAGGCAATGCCTGATGAAACTACAAAATATTCTAAGTAAGTAAATGTTTGGATATGCTGTGTGCAGGCAATGCCTAATGATACTACAGAAGAATTGCTAAGTAAGTCTTCCAGAAGCCAAAAGATGAGTCTTAGAGCCCTATATAGATCGTTGCATCTTTTTATGACCACCAGCAACATAACAAATAATCTGAAATAAGAAAAATGCTGCAAATGTGCTTCATTTACACAGTTATTTGGGGTGTGTGGAATGTTTCCTTTTAGTCACAGATGTTATGTTCCTTTGGCACAAAGGAATACCACACAGATCTCACAAGGTCTCACTTTTGCTCCTCACTAGGGCCTATGAAATTGAAAAACGCCTTAGCACAGCTGATCTATTCAAATTTCCCAACTTTGAAACTATCTGCTGGTATGTTGGCAAGCACCTCCTGGATATCTTCCGAGGTAGGTTTTGAGTCCCCTATTCAACCCCAAGACTAGCCCCCAGGCCCCCCCCCCCCTTTCCCACTGCTTTCTGTTATTGATCATGAAAGTGGTTGTCATTGATACTCTCTGTCTCATCCTTGGCAGGCCTTCGAGAAAATCGCAGACACCCGGCTGCTTATTTGGTTCATGGGGCCAAGGCCCTGAACACAGCCTTCCGCTCATGGACTAAAAAAGAGGTAAAGGGTTGGCAGAAAGACTTTTTTTGTCTGAGATTAGGGTTGGGTTACTAGCCAGGGCTCTGAGGGATTCTGGACACTATTGGTATACATTTTTGTCAGCAGTTGAAAAAGAGCAACAGAAAAATAAAAATAGTTTTTGGAAAGAAAGCTAGGCTAGAACCTTTCTCCTCAGCATGTTGACTATATGTGGAAAATTATTTTAGCAAGCAAAAACCCACAGGTATGTGTGTGCTACCTGCATTCTGAAGAGGCACAGCCCTGACAGGTTGAGCACTTCAGGGATAAGTAGGCCCAAATTCCAAGCATTTGGAGGGCTAAGAAAACAATATCTTAGGAGTGAGGAGCCTTTAGCTCTTCAAATGCTGTGGGTAGCAGCTCCCATAATCTCTTCTCATTGGTCAAAGTTTGCCGCTACCAGATTTTATTCCTTTCAGGCCCTGGCTGACCATGAGGAAGAAATCCCAGGAACAGTACGTCCAGCACAACTCATCAAAGATCTGGCTAAGGAGATCAGGCTTGTGGAAGTAAGTATGAGAAGGCAGGGTATTTTCCTACTAATGGTGGGCATCCCTGTATGAGATGGCAGGGTGGAGCCATGGTGAGGGAATACCAATCTTTGCTATCCTATAGCAACCTTCAGCTTCTATTGCTGTATGTAAGGGATCAACTTCTGAAAGTAGGGAAAATCAGGAGATAAAAGGTTCTTGATGTATGGTGAAGCAAGTCAAGAAAATGATTGCCTACTTATTTTGTATTGAACTGGGGCTTAGAGGACATATTGGGGTCATCTGATGCTATTAGCTACTGGTCCCAGACAGCTAAAGCTCTACTTTGAGGCACTTTGTAGATATGCTGGTGCCCATCCCATTTTCCTTCTGAACAGTGGGATCTGGACAAAGGGATATTGCTCCCTGCAATTTAGCTTCTTAAAACTGATATGCCTCCTCCTGAGTAGATCTGCCTGTAGGTTACTGTGCAGGCACACAGCTTGAAACATCCAAGTGCTGATGAGCAAGACTTCTACAGGTGGCTTTACCAGTCCCTTTTTGCCTTCCAGAATATTATACTGGCATGGCTATCCCTAACTGATTGTAGCTTCAAATCTGTGGCCCATTATGCCCCTCCACATGGCAGGCAAATCATGCCCAGACAGCCCTTGGGCAAATGGTAGTTGAGTGTAGTGATAGTGGTACAGAATATGAGCTTAGAGATTCCCACTTCAAATTATATCTGGTAGCTTGTAGATAACAGCTTCTCATCTTGGTCACTTGTACATTGATTCTAAGGGTTGCTGGTGGGAGTCCGGTGTGCTCAGAGCTGCCATGGCAGAGATTGTAGCCTGGCTGTTTATACCACACCGCAGAATAAATATCCTGGCACCCCAAGCCCACACAGAGAGGGCTTTCAAACTTGGCTTCTCTGTCTTGGGGGACACCAGACAGAGTTTGGTCACTGTGTTTCAGTTGGAGGCGAACTCTCCTTGTCTAACCTTGCCTTTAGCTGTTTGCTTGGTTGCCAAAGGCAACAAATAATTCCATCAAGGCAAGTGAGCAAAATCTGTTAAGAGGTTGGTCAGTTTTAACCTCCTTAGTAATGTAAGTACAAGGCTGCTCTTTGTTGTTGTGTGCCTTCAAGTCATTTCCGACCCATGGTAACCCTTAGGCGAACCTATCACAAGGTTTTTTAGGCAAGATTTATTTAAAAGAGGTTTGTCATTGCCTCCCCCTGAGGCTCAGAGCATAGAGTGTTTTTATCCATGTTTTGAGACACAGAAGTTGAAAATATAATTGCAAGCATTTTCATTTGAAACAGATGGGCAACATTGTTTGGTGAAGGGGACAATGTTCCTGCATTTCATTTTGCAAGCCACCCCATGTGTGTGGGTAGAACAGCCAAAACACCATGCTTCAAAATGTTTGTAGCATGAGCTTTAAAAGCACTGTGTGTGAGATAGATACTTCCTAGGGATATTGGGGCTCATGCTCTTTCAGGATATATTCCAGCAGAACATTGGGAAGACGGGCAGTCCATTCGGCCTGCAGAGGGGCACCCAGCCTGGTGCAGCTGCCAAAAAGGGAGACCAGAGCCCCAAGGAACCTGGCAGAAAAGGGATCCAGAAGGATGTTGCCTCCGTCAGAGTCCTGGAGCTGGAGCTGCTACGCAAATACAAGAGGCAGGCCCTGAAAAGCCTGGAGAGCCCTGGGCAGGAAGAGGTGAGCTGCCATTGTAGCAATGCAGATAGAACTCTACTGCACTGTATTGGAGTGGGATGCATAGCTGGATTCCTCTCAAGGTGAATTTTAAAGCAAGGTAGGAAGCCAGGCTACACCTGGGCAGCTTTTCCATGTGGCCTTGCTCTTCCTTGCATAATCCTTGAGGTCTGTGGCCACCTCCCTCTGCTTTCTATACTCATAAGTGCAAATGTACATTCATTTGCCTTTTCAGTTTGACCTGCTAAGTTCCAGCTTGGAAGACACAGATGGGGAACCTGACCTGACAGAAGAAGAGCTGCCTTTGGTGGTGGCCAATGGCCGGGGCACCAGGTTTGTTTATTATGTGGGAGGTCCACATGTACTGTGGTGGTGGTGAGGTAAAAGAGAGATTTGAATGGGGTATTGAGCTGTGGTGCTGTAGTAGTGTAGGCCCTTGAACGCACTATGCCAAGTATGGGCAAGCAGAAGCTTGAGGGCATCAAACTTCAGCATATCACAGCCTCAAGATCTGTCCTCCCAATTGCACATGCTGTCTGGGTCTGATGTAGAGATGCTGGCACACAGCTGTTTTCATCAGTTTGTTCCATCTGGAAAAGTGATAATAGGAATTTTACCCTTAGACTCTTCCTGTTGCCTTCCTGTGTTACTTGGAGTGAGGAGGCAGACATGCTAAAAGGCAAGAGCACTACCAAAGCTTTGATTGACACAGCAAGGAAGAGCGAGTTCAAGAAACCTTTGCCTGTGATAGTCAGTCAATAGCCTGGTCCTTCAGTTCTTGCTGTCTTCAAAATATGGCCCACATTTGAACAACAGATAGTGCCTAAATAACGTGCTTCCCTGGGATCAACTCTTACATCACACTAGAACCATATGTATCACAGTGAGATACACTTCATTTTATTCTGTTGTGTTCAGTGCATTTATATTCCACCCTTCCTTTCAGAAGCTGACTGCGAAGTACAGTATAGGTGTTTTTTCTCTTGGCACTCACCCCATTTTGCCCTCATAACAATCCTGTGAAAGATTAGTAAATCAGAGAGAGGTAAAATGTGTCTGTCATTTTGGTCCCCCCCCCCCTTGGGCAGGAAAATCAAGGCATCAGAACGCAGATGCAGCCGTAAAGGAGCACACACACGAGCCCCACCTAGCCCTTCTGATGCTGAGGCCCTTGATATTGACTCTGAAGAGGACCTACAGATTGATGAAACACCTCGCCGCGAAAGGAGAAGTCTGGTTCTGCGTAAGAGATTGGCTAGTATGTGATTCTCCTTCTGTCTTTGAAATTCAGCACATCTGCAGGCAGATCCTGCTTCTGGCTAGTTGGGCCATCTCCCTTGAGCCAAGGCAGGTCTTTGCCATGTACCTGCTCCTCAAGCCACATCTCTTCCCTCATCCTCCATTCCATAGGCTTGATACTGCTGAATCACTGAAAACAACTTTTTCCCTTCTTCAAAACCTCCTTTTTAAAAACAAAAGCATGGGTAGGCTGCACTTAGCTACGCTGTGAACACTGTACTTGGGACTGAAGTGGGGGAATAAAACTGGAAGGTAATCCAGCCTTGGCAACCTGTACAAATTATACAAATGAAACACGTTTGCATAATTTCTTCTCATTATTTTCTCTGTATTTACTAGACACAGGCAAGGTTCTACACAGGACCCTGTAGCCCCATTCTTATTCTGCATTTCCTCAGGCTTCTGAAATATAACAGGCATTGTTTATCACATTGCTTATCACTGATGTCCGATAAACATAAGGACGAAGAATTTGATTTTAGAATAAATGCAAGGTTGCCTTTCTGTACTTTCTGCTGTCAGAGAATATTTCATGATTCCATCTTCAGTAGATTTGTACAATGCTTTATTCTCATCTTTTTGTCTCTCATATTAATTATGAGAGAATGAGGCTATGTGTTACACACCTCCTATTTTGATTCTGCTTTGGACATGATTAGCAGCAAGTATTCAGTGCAGAAGTGGGTATAGTCCCATTTGTTTATTTCCAGAGTTGCTTTGGATCCTTGTCCAGAGAGCTAACATATTACCAGTCCCATCCCATACATTTTTACGCAGAGTTAAGTCTCGTAGAGATCTGTGGGGCTCATTCAGCAAATAATTTAACATTTATTTTCTTCTGGTTTCAGAATTTCCCCGGAAATTGCCACGGGCCAAGCCCTGTTCTGACCCAAACCGGGTGCGAGAGCCTGGAGAAGTGGAGTTTGACATTGAGGTAAGTCCACTGCAGGTCTTCATATTGGCTGTGATGCTGTGTAATTCATAGGGCTGTTACATAGGAGAAGCAGGCCTTTAAGTTAATTGTCCTCTTGGGACTTAGCCATGGAACTTGTTTTAACATGTCTGAGTGTAAACTTAGAAGCACGTGAAGGCCACAGTAAAGGAGATGGTGCCTGAATTATTGAATGTATTTCTTATGTCACTGACTAACCACCCCAGCCCAGCAACATGCATCCAAGGTTTTCAATCAGTCTTGAAGACATAATATAGTTGCCTTGCCAGGCCAGACCAAAGGGCCATTCAGTCCATTTCTATCTCTTGAGTAAGAGCTGTTGAGATACCTTACAAGCATGAGAGTGGTAACCCTTCTTTGTATTAAAAAGCATAAAACATTTGGCTCCCATGGCAGGGTATGTTAAGTGGCACCTTCCAAGTAGCAAAATTCCATTTTTCCCCTGGAGTACCTTGCCGCTCAATGCATGTCCAAGGAGTAATGGCTCCACCCATCGCCTTTGTTAGATTACCTCAACCATTTTATTTTGTGTGGTGCAGATAAATAACAATTTAACTACCCTGTGTATGAGTGGCATTTGTATGAGGGGCAAGGTTTTCCACATACAGCTTCAAAGTCCTTATTCCTCCATGCTTTTCTCTTGCCTCTGGAAAAGCCCAAGTATATCTTATAGGCTGTGACAAGAAGCATAAGAAGACAGTTCTGCCTCTTTTTGTTCAGTAGAGAAGATCAAAATAATATTTGCTTGTGTTGTGGCTCAGGCAGAGGGGGCATTCAGTTGGCAGAGTCAGTGTTGCTGGTCCTTTATCCAGTGTAGCTTTCCATTGGACACATTGGGAATGGGATGAGATATCAGTTTGAAAGCATCAGGAAAGGAGGAAGACCACATTACAGATGGATTGACTCAAACAATGAAGCCACTCCTCTAGCTTTGCAAGGCCTGAGCAGGACTGATAATAATACAGTCCATCCTTGCCTTACGCGGGGGATCCGTTCCGGATCCCTCCGCGTAAGGCGAATTCCACCTATGCTCGAGCCCCATTGGAAACAATGGGGCTCGTGCGCAGTGGCGCAGCGGCGCGGGCGCACACAGGGCGCAACGGGCGCACGCGCCCATTCAATTGAATGGGACGCGCCGCCCCACACGCGCCCCGCGGCTTGAGCGCATATGCTCAAGGCCGCGTATGGCGCGGGCGCACTGTAATCTGTTGTGGAGGTCTCTCATTCATAGGTTTGTTATAAACCAGAGATGACTTGTGCAGCAGATAGTTTCTGTTATCTGTCAGTTTGATACATAGAGAAGCTATGCCCAGTATTGAAAATGAATTTCCCATCAGGCCTCTTTGAAATCATTGCATTCCCAGGAGGACTATACTACAGAGGAGGAGGAAGAGGATGTCTCTGGTGATGACCAGTTGGAGGGCAGTGGCAGTGCTGTTGGGATCCTGGACCTGCTCAAGGCCAGTCGGCAGGTGGGCGGTGCAGACTATGATGAGCTCAGGTGAGAACCAGCCACTGTTGGCCCCTTGGACTCAGTGGATGAGCTGCAGGCTTGTGACTAACATCATAATTTGTTTTTCTCTTATATGATTTTTAACATCTTTGCTTGATGAAAAATGTCAGTGAAGCTTCAAAAGGTTGCAGCATGCATTTTGTGTGTTTTGGTTGGTATCACTGTTTTGTGGATTTTGAATGTTAATGTACTTTGCATGTGGCCCCCAATAGCTACACCTGGAAAAGTTTTCAGTGAACAAAGGTGCAGAGAACAAGCACACTGTCCCAAACTTTCAAAGGACAGGGAGGAGCTAATGAGAGGAGACACATTCCATATGGTGATAGACAAAGGCTGCATCTACACTGCAGAATTAATGCAGTTTGATACCGCTTTTACTATTATGCCTCAATGCTGCGGAATTCTGGGATTTGTAGTTTTGTGAGCTATTGAACCTTCTCTGTCAGAGTGCTCTGATGCCATGACAAACTACAAATCCCAGAATTCCATAGGATGGAGCCATGACAATTAAAGTAGTGCCAAAGTGCATTAATTCTGCAATGTGGCAGAAGTAACAGAGTCTGGGATATTTGTATTTTTGTCAGCCAAATTACTTTCCAAGCAAAATAATTTGGGGGGAAAGGTCTGTATTTATGGGATGTTCTTACAGATCTCTACTTTCTTATAGAAGGTGTTCTGCTATCACCACTCTCAGTGTTTGAAATAATCATAAAAACACCAACAACAAAGAAACATAAAGTTTCACATTTTCCTATTGTTTATACCTGGGCTATCTCAGATATAGCTAATTTTTTATGTGACCCTACAACAGAGATGGGGAACTTTTGCTCTTCAAGATGTTTTGGAAGCGCACGATCAGTTACAGCTGGCTATGCAAAATGAATCCCATTTAGGATACAAATCCAATAAATAAATAAACATACTGGGTAGGGCTGATGGGAATTTTAGGTCTCAAACATCTGGAGGAACAAGGATTCCCCATCCTTGATCTAGAAAGTTTGGATGATAAACTGTTTATCATGATAACTGTTTATGAAAGGCACTGTGTGCTTGTATTTATTTAGCTGTGTCCTCTGTTGACAACTTGTACCTATAGGTCTAGGATAGGAGTGGGCAAAGTGGGGCTTGGGGCTGGGTGTCATCTCCAAAGGCTGTTTCTGTGGCTCTTGACCACTTCAAATTCTTAAGACCAGCCTTTCCAGCCAAAAAGGGAATGAATTGGTGCTCTTTGACGCCTTCAGGAGCACTGATTTATCTTTTAAATTGGTTGCAGGGGCCCTGCACAGCTTAACATCAAAACATACCCTTTTCCCCCCAAATTAAAACATGGACTTCTAACTACAGTACTTCTGGTTTGGGGTTTTCTCTCCCCCCTCCCCCATTTGGGCCATTTGTGCAGCTTCCTAAGGGTCCTGGGATATAGAAACTCGTCCCCTGCTACAACTACCCACTTCTGCTCAAGAAACTGGTGGCTAGGAAGGATGTATATAAGAGGGACAGAGATATGAAAGGTCCGGTATAGATGGGTGGCAAGCGCTGTAACCGGACCAAACTAGGATTTGGGAGTGTGCAGCAACCGCATGCTCCTGTACCCTATCGTGCGGGGCTGCCATAATGACGCAAGCGCCTCGCAGCACCCGCACATTGCAGACAGGAAGTGGCATCATGGTGGCGCCCTTTCCTGTTTGCAGCACTGCAAAAAAGAAGCCACTCTAGGTAGCTTCTTTTTGGCAGTGCATCGGGGCAAAGATGGGCGGCACAGAGCTGCCCATCTGTCGAGCACCAAAGAAAAGGAAACAAAATTAAAGTTCTGTTGCTTCAAACTTATCAATTTGCTGGCTTGATGAGAGAAGAGGAGTATCATAACATATAAAATTAAAAAATTAAAAAATCAAGCAACACTGAAACAACTAAATACACTACTAATAAACCATAAATAAACCTAATAATTTAAATATAATTTTAAAAAAACATTTCCCACTCTAAAAAACTCTAAACCAGACATAAACTTAATCAAACTAAACTAGCTAATGTAAATAACTATATATAACAACCTAATTAAAACTGAACTTCCCACCCTCCCATCCCAGGAAGTATAAAGCAAAATATAATGAACTTCTCTAATATACTTTTCTACTGCAAACCCACTTCTCTTCTAGTATTCCAAACATCTAAAAGGTTTCAGGCATCCCAATCTGTGTCATTCTCTGGGTTAGTGAAAGAGAATCCACATAGTATGGGTTCTTCTCTGTCTCCACGTGTAGGTTTTGAGATCTCCTCCCATCTCCCAGCCCAGAACGAACACTCACAGTACATGTCCATTGTTTCATTTCAAGTTGAAACTGTAACATCCAGGGCAGGAGCTTGGCAGGGGGAAGTGCTCTGCCCTCTGCCACTCATATCTTTATGGTGCCCTGCATCCCATATGGATCACATTCACTTGGTTACCAGTCTCTGGCATTGGAGTGTCCATTATCAGCGTGTAGACACATTTCTCAAGGAATAAACAAAGGACAGACGGTAGTACAGAGAATCTCTGCATTTCATTTTTAAAGAATGACATTGTTTTTATTCCTTATGGGGAAAAAGATATGCTTCTGAATGTTTGTCTGGCTCCTTCTGAAATCCTAAAGCCTGAGAAGTTGAATAAGGTTTCTGGAGGTTGGGGAGAGGGCTTCAATGTTTTCCCATAATTCCTTGCCCTTCCCCATGAGCAGTAAAACTAAAATATGTTATTCTAATACATGCAAATTGCAAGCCAAATTTATGCAAGTTCACTTCAACTCTGCAAGGTCTAGGCCCTCCCTCTAGGAATTGAGCTGCACTACAAAGTTACTTGGGAAGCAGGGCCATGTTAGGATGCTGTGGCTGAATGCTGGTATAAATAACTGCCCATTTTTGTCTTGTCCTTCCAGTGATGCACCCGCCTCTCCCAGTACTCAGGAAGCCATCCAGGGTATGCTGTGCATGGCAAACCTCCAGTCCTCCTCCTCCTCGCCCGTTGCCTCCAGCCTACAGGCTTGGTTGGCTGCTGGACATGAACGCAGCTCTGCAGGAGCATCCGGCACTCAGCGCTCAGGGAAGAGGCACACCAAGCGCCCAGCCCACCACAGCACTGACTGCGAGGAAGAGGCCAGCATGGATGAGCAGGAGAGCCTGGGAGCCTGCTTCAAGGACGCTGAGTACAGTAAGAAACCAAGGAGAGCGAAAGGAATGAGAGCGAGAGAGAGAGGAAACTCTCTATAGAAAGAGTGTGGGAAGAAAACAGATCTCTCCTCCTCCTCCCTTGGCTTGGGAAGACGTTTCAAAGGAAGCTGCAGAGTTATTATACTTTCGTAAACAATATCCAGCATATGGAGAATAGTACATTATGGCCTGTTACAGACAGCCAAAATAAAGCTGCTTCGAGTCACAGTGGAGGTATGGTGTTTCAATGATGCATACGTCCTAAGAGTCCAGAAACCACACCAAAGCCACGCTCCAGGCTGGAGCGTGGCTTTGGTGCGACTTCTGGACTCGAGGACGTATGCATCATTGAAACACCATACCTCCACTGTGACTCGAAGCAGCTTTATTTTGGCTGTCTGTAACAGGCCTATGTGTACAATGCACTTAACAACTTATTTAGGCTGTGGCCCTATACCCTAGGGAGTGTGCAAAATGTGGCTCACAGGCTGCATGCCCCCCCAGGCCCTTCCTGTGGTTGTGGACCACCCCACTCCTTTCCATGTGGCCCTTGCATACACCCTGGAGATGTGCACAAACAGTAGATAGCTCTGTCTGCAGTTATTTTTTTCCTCAGCTTGACCATAAAACCTACTGGGTGACCTTGGGCAAGTTTTATGTTTTCAGCCTCAGGAGAAGGCAGTGGCAAACCTCCTTTTAACCAGTTTTGCCAAGAAAATCCTAGGATACCTTAGAGTTGCCATAAGTCATAAAAGACTTTATGGCACACAACAACAATAACAACAACAAAACAGGTATTTTGTCCCATTCCCCCCTCCTGGTCATAAGGCTTCAGAGGTTTCTATTTCAAAAGTGGAAACTGTTGTCTGGCCTTCCAAGATCTGAAAGGGTACATAAGGGAATACATTCTCCAGTCTCTGGAACCCCCCCCCCCAAAATGTATTTGGGTACTATTGAAATTTCAGTGGGATTAAACTGCCAGAATCTCTCAGCCAGTATGGCTAGCAGAGTCTGCTGCAGTGAGTATGCTGGCCAGGGGATTCTGGAAGTGTAGTCCAGAAAGTGTCTTTTCCAAGCTCTGTCTCTGAGTAGACACATATATAATTGCCCTCTTAGGACTGGATCATGACTTTGTTAAGCTTACTGATGAATTCATTAAGATGTCAGTTGGTAATTACTAGATTGCATTCCACTGTGTCAGGGGGTCTACTCTGAGCCTGACTAGTTACTAATGTCAGGCTCAGGGGTTTCAGCTACCCTACTATTTAAGCCTTGCTAATTCTGGATCTAGTTTGCAGTCTCCAGAGGGCTCAGAATACCTTCTGTGGGGTTTCCAGGCAAGTGTTCCAAGGAGCAGCTGAATATCAGCAGCAGACCCACTGGGTGTCATGTACCTTCAGATCATTCTCATGCCTCTAATGGAGCAGTACATTTGCCACAAATAAGTAGCACTTGCCCCTGGCAAGCATCCTGGAGGCAATGTACACTCTGTTTCTTGCTTACTTCCAGTGCCACCCCATTTACCAACACTGGAAATTGCCACACTGCTGTTCTTAGTTCTCTGCAGCTGGAAATTCACAATGGCTACTGTGTGCATGCACTGTACCTCCTTAGTTCCAGAGGGAGAGGGCACTTGGATGGTCTCACATAGTAGTAGCTGGAACTATATGTGGAGGAGAGAGTGGTCAGTAGGATGTCTAGACCCAAGGTTGAAAACTTACTTTTTTAGACTGCAGCTCTCTGAAACCCAGTATTCTGGGAGTTAATAGTTCAAACAGCTTTCTGAGTGCTGTTTAGAGCAGAAAACAACAACCTTTTATTGTTGTTGAAAGATTGCCTTGGACACAGAATGGAGGACTGTGGCCTGTAGTTGGAAGAATGCTGTTTAATACCTGCATAGATGCAGAGAGAAATATTTGTCAGTCTCATGGAAAAGAGCTATTTTGCCAAGTTCTCCACTCATGTAACCATCATCCTGGCTTCTCAGTCGCATCCTGCTGTGTATTATATTAGCCCTGTATTTCTCTGCAAATTTCAGATCTATTCACCACAGTCCTTGATCTAAGCAAAACAAAACACAGATAGTTCTATATTTTATTCAGAAAGGAGAATAAATAGAAAGAAAGTATAGTGTTCAAGAATACAAATAAATGTATAAACTCCATTTTCTGATAATTTATACCAATATTAAGAGGGAGGGGTTTTGAGCTTCAGCAGCAAATGTTTTGTAACGTATTGAAGAATTCTGGTTCCTTTCTAAATCTTCCAGCTTTAGCCCCTTAAGAGGAGTTTATTGGGGCCAGCCTTGTATTTCTCAGGAGAAGATTCCTTAAAGTAAGCTGGGGGGGGGGGTTTAATTGCATTGGGGCTTGTTTGTTTATTTAGTAGTATTATAGTGTCCCACCAATGCCAATGCTGACAGGTGTTTAAATGAGAGGGTCCTTCCCATCTGTATCTCTGTTAATTCCAGACAAGTTGCAGGGCAAAACTTCAGTATTAATCTTGTTACAGTTTGATACACGTTTCAGCAATTTCCAGGCTGATTTTTAAAACTATGTTCTACTTTTATTCTGACTGCCAATGTGTGGAGCAGCTGCTCTTCAAATAATTTCATGGGCAAAAGAGTCTCTATAGAATTCAGCCCCAGCTCAGTTCCTCTCTCTGTAGTTTACCCTTCCTTGGAATCAGATGAAGATGATCCAGCCTTGAAGTCGCTACCGAAGAAAAAGAAATGCACAGATGATGCTCCCTGGAGTCCCAAGGGTAACAAACCTGTCACCTCTAATTTGAACTGTCCACATTTAATGGCTACCCTTTATGGCTGCAAACTCATGCTTGAAAGCATGGGATAAAAGCCTGCTAGGATCTCAGGTAGCTAGTGGTTAGGGGCAAGTCTTTTGGGTCCCGCATTAGCTCTTGCTAATTATGCCTTGCACAGTTGCAGAATGCATTAATTTTGTTTTGTTCCAAATGCGCAGATCACATAGTGATTAGTTTATAGAATCCTGCTTTTCTTTAGGAGAGGATAGGTGGGGCTGTGTGTGTTCTCTGCATTTTCTAGCTCATTTGAACCATCTGAAGTGATTTGTTGTGGAGGCTCATTTCTGGTGGTAATGCTCATAGACTGGCAAGAATTTACTTCATCAAATGGAAATGCTGATAGAAGGAAAAGGAAAAAATAGTTTTTTCCCCTTTTTTTATTTACTTAAAAGAATTGTGTGCGTGCATATGTGCGGATTTTGTTTATTTAGCAAGCAGCCTAGTGGCCTAGTTCTGCCAATTTTGAGAAGCCACTGCTTTTCTCTCCTTGCATCTACAGACTAGTTCCCAGAGGTATCCAGAGTAAAGGATATTTTTCAGTCACAGTGCATGTTGCATCCCTTCTTTTTCCCTCACTTGTTCTTATTCACACATACCTGCATTATCTAGGTGTTGTGCTCCCAGAGAGAGATTGACAATGTCCCCTTGATATCCACTGGGATTTGGTTTCTGGAACCCTCATGGATACCAAAATTCATGGATGTTCAAGTCCCATTAAATACAGAGGCATAGTAAAATGATATTCCTTAGATCAGATGACAAAATCAAGGTTTGCTTTTTTAAATTTATTTATTTTATTATTATTTTTTGAATATTTTGAAGCCATGAACACTTAAATCCACGGGAAAAGAATCCGTGGCTATGGAGGGCTAACTGTAAATCTTATTAGGAAGAGCCAGCAGGTCTACTTAGTTTGCGACACGGGTTGTCCTGGCTACTATAGCTTTGTGGATTTTTCGGGCTGTGTGGCCATGTTCTGGAAGAGTTTATTCCTGATGTTTCATCTTCAGGGAATGATGGCAGGGAAGTGACTGGGGTATATACAGTGCGCCCTTGGCTTACTCGGGGATCCGTTCTGGGACCCCTGGTGTAAGCTAAATACTGTGTATGCTCAAGCCCCATTCACTTGTGCATGCGATGGCGCAGCAGCGCACACACGCCACAGGAACACGCCTGATTCATCTGAATGGGACGCGCTGCCCCGCGCGGCTTTGCACATATGCTCAAAGCCACATATAGTGCGCCCACATATAACGCGGGCACACTGTATACTATGTGACCCTTGGTTGAGAGGAAGTGGTTACCATTTGTACCTTTTTGAATATAACTTTAGTGTGGAGGGAGATTTGTGATAGCTAAATTAAAACTCTTATTGCATGTGGAGAGATAATTGATAAAGACAGTATATGAACACAGCACAGTGGCTCTATGCATGTGTGTGCGCTGCTTCAAAATTGTGCCTTTCAAGAGACCTTTGGGTCTCTCACTGGGTGATTTTCTTCTTTCTCATTATACCTTGTTCTATATAACAAAGGGACAGGGCAGTATTTTTCTTCTTTAATAGTCAACCCACTGCACCACTGAGAGCAAGCAAGGGAGCCCCTGTGTGAACACATTTCTTTTCTTCTTCACAGCTCGGGTGACCCCAACGTTGCCCAAGCAAGACCGCCCTGTGCGAGAGGGGACAAGGGTGGCATCTGTCGAGACTGGTCTGGCAGCTGCAGCCGCTAAACTGGCTCAGCAGGTAAGAGGGAGGATTTTTTTGTGAGGTGCTAACAGTGAACTCAAGCGTATTCATCCCAGATATGCTTGAGGGCTGACTGCTCTCTCAGAAGGGCTTTTGCTCAAATACAGGGAGACCCTGGGATGTTTCAGGGGTATACAAAGATGCTGGCCTTTCTTGTTGAGTTCAGTAACTTTACTTATCGCTAGCTTTCCCCTCAGGGATGTTTAAAGCTGGGTACTTGCTAATTAACTACACAAAACATAAGAAAAGCCCTGCTAGATTTGATGGCCAACCATTTGGGGAAGGGTTCCTATTTCTGCATCCCTCGACAGGCCAGATGACATTAGCAGACCAAGGAATCTAATGAAAGGGAGCAGGGACTCCTCTCCCAGTTAACAGGTGGGATTCAAGGGAGGAACTCTATGGAACCTCCTCAGGCCGAATCAGGAGCATTGTGGGCCAAATTCTGCTCCCCTGCCATTTACACTGCCTCTATACAAGGTACTGTGCTTTTGGTATTACAGTGGAACCTCGCCTTACGCAGGGGATCCGTTCCGGACACACACACACCCCACGTAAGGCAAATTCTGCCTATGCTTAAGCCTCATTCAAGTGAATGGGGTTTGTGCGTGCAACAGCGCGCGTTTGCCATGGGCGCACGCCCTAGTCATGTGAATGGGACGCTGCGCCCCGTGCAGCTTTACTGCATATGCTTAAAGTCATGTATAATGCACTCGCATATAACGTGGGTGCACTGTATTTGGTTTTGGTCTTGTTGTTTGGGCTTATGGCCAAACAAATGCAATCATTCAGTGTATTGATGTAATGAATAAAATAATGTAGACATTTGTTCAGCAGATTTCCAGTGAAAGCTAGATCTGGGGTGTGTGAATTTTGGGTCTGTAATTGTTACTGGACCTCAAGTCCCAGCAACCCTAGTTGGCATAGGCAATGATGAGAAGTGCTGGGAGTTGTGGTCCATCAATATCTGGAGATCCACAGGTTTCCCACCTCTGCACTAAAGGATACTTTGTGGAGCCAAAGTAGACAGGGCCATGAAGCCCCCTAGAAGCCTGTCCTGTCCCATTAAGTGGCACTTCCTTTCTTGGGCCAGAAGTGATTATATCTTGGCTTTAGATAAAGGATTTGGTCTTTGCTTTCTCTGTCTCAAGGAACACCAGAAGATGCAGCGACGAAAGCTTGTGGCAAAAAGAAAGCCACCATCTCCGAAGGCACCCAGCCCAGAACCAGAACTGGAACCAGAACCAGAACCAGTGGAAGCAGAAGTGGAGCCAGATCTCCCGCTACCACAACAGGAACCGGAACCGGGGCTGGTGGTTCCTGTGCCCACTCCTCCAACACCTGAACCTAAACAGGAACAGTTTTCTGGCAGCCTGGTAGATCACGAATACACTGCCCGGCCCAATGTCTTTGGCATGGCCCAAGTGAATCGTGGGTCCACACCCATGGCGCCAGGTGTCTTCTTGTCTCAGCGACGCCCCTCAACTGGCTCACCAAGCGGTCCCCAGGCAGCACAAGGTAAGCTGATATGCATGGATTTTACAGCAGCACCAGTAAAGCAGATGGGTGGGAGAACATGAAAATATTGGGGGATCTGAGCTCCACTGGAAGAATCTCTATATCCAGAGTGGGTGAAGGAGTATGGCTTGATATACGCACCCATGCAGATGTGGTCATTTACAGGGCCTGTTTTGGAAAAACAAGGTCTAGGATGTCATATCTTACTTACTGAGAGAACCGCTAGTTCCAAGAAATCCCGAGTTTGGATTTCTTTCTGCCATGAACTTGCTACATGGCCTTAGGCAAGCTATGGCTCTCATCAAATAACACTGATATGTTTTACCCCACTTTATAAGGATTATGAAGTAAAGCAGGTGAAAACAATATATGTGAAACATGTAAAACTCACTGCAGTCTTTTAGAAAGGCTACAATAAGTCTCAAGTTCAAAGCAAATTGAGTCACCAGTCCCTGGCAAGATCAGTAGACACTGACTCATTACTCTTGCATCTGGGAATACTATGTCATATAAACAAATTACCTGGCTGTTACTTCCATTGGATGGAGTTTGATGGCTCCACATGGAAAAGTATAATTTTCCTTTGAATAGTTCCACTCTCCATGAGAGAAGAAGAAGCAGGTCCTTCCAAATAGAGATGTTGGGTTGCAGGGAGGGAGGGAGAGAGGAAATGGGCCGATCTTGCCCAGTTATAGGCACATGAATCCAGATAATACTCCTCCACAAACTCTGTGAAAAATAGTTACAGTGAAGACAGCAGTTAACTTCCATCATGTTTCCACTGGACAGTTTTCTGTTAGACTGTGTAACACTGTGTTCCCACAAAGAAGAGAGATGCTATTTTCAGGATTGGTGACAGGAGAAATTTACACAATTTGAGTTTTCTCCCATCACCACCCAGGGACAGTCAGAAACAGATGGCACACAATTTAAAGGGAAAGCTATTTGGCTCCAGGTGAAGTCATCTTCTGTAAGAAAGTGCATTTTGATTTTCCACTTCTGGCATCATAACATGTTAGGCTGGTCCTGTGGTCATAGCTGCCCTGGGCTTACATCTTCATGCAAGTCAGGGACAGGGAAGGTGTGACCCTCAAGATGATGTTGAATTGCCACTCCCATGATCCCTCTCCATCAGCTGTGCTGGGTAGGAATGATGGAAGTTACAGGCCAACAACATCTCAAAGGCCAGACATTCCCCAGTCTTCATATAGGCAAAGCTTGTTGTTTCAGGAGAACCACTTGTGCACCCCACTTGGGAAGGCCTCCTTTTGATTCATGAGTTTCTTACCTTTCTCCCAGGAAAACGCCCCAAGAAGGGCTTAGCGACAGCCAAGCAGCGACTCGGCCGCATCCTGAAGATCCATCGCAATGGCAAGCTGTTGCTCTGAGGGCTACCCTCACATCCAGCTCCAGACCTCAGGCCTCTTCAGCAAAAGACAATGGGTGAGGCACAGAGACATGTTTGGAGGCACTGCCTTGGCAGTGTCCTCAAAGAGCTGCCGGAACTATGAGGCATGGAGAAAGCCCATGCTCCCCCATGTGGATAAGAGCCGGGACTGATCTGCCTGGCCACAGGAAGCATTGAACTCAATGGGCAGCTGTTCTGACACTGAGCTGAAGCATCCTGGCTTTCCCCAGAGAAGCAGATAATACTGGAGGCGAAGGGCTTCCCCGTGCCCACTGACTCTCTATCCCTACCTCGACCCACTGCAGTTCATTTTTTTCTCTTGGGCTGATACCTCTGTAGAGTTCTCCCCTCCTTCTGCCAAAATCACACACAGGGATGTTAGCCTTTATTTTTCTTCCCAGCAGCTTCAACCACCCTTTATATTTTTGCTGCTGCACATGAACACTTGCATGCCAAGAAGTGGTTTTTATTACTTTTTTTTTTTAAACCCAGCTTTCCCCCACAGGAACTAACTACTCATTGCGTTTGTTTTAGCAAGTAGGTCTTCTTCCTTCCTGGCCTTCCCTCCGTATGTCACACACTTTTGAGATGGGCTGGGGCTGGGGACAGTAGAGACCTTTTCCCTGAATCCCAGAAACGATAATCCAGCACATTGGCAAATTGAAGAAAGACAGGACAGAGAGTAAGGTTGTAGGAAAATACAACACTGTATTTTCTTCTCTGACTGGTGTCAGTGGATAGGTAGGCAAGTTCAGGGTGGAACAAAGTCCAGGTCCAGAGTGCCCTCCACAGTATCTTAAAACTTCCAGTCAGATTTTGAGAAAGAAGGAACAGTGCCTGCCCTTGGTGGTGAATTGGCACAAAACACACCATCAGTAGTTTCAACAGATTTATTTGTATCATTTGCAATTGCAAGGGGTGGGAGTGTCACATGTTCATGATCCCAGATCCCTCTGCTTTCAGTATATCAGGGTAGGCTGGGACCTTTACTCTCATGTGCCCAGCTGTAGTTGTGAAGGAAGTTATGCTTTAGTGTTTGCTTTAATCCAAGAAGTCTTCTCTAATACTCAGTCCACTGCATGCAGCTGGAAGGCTAGTAGCTGTTACGATGGATGGGGCTGCTGAGCACAGAGTCCAGCGCAAAAGACTATCCCTGGAAGGTGACCCCCTGTAACATGAAATTTTCCAGCCAGCTTTGCAGTTACTCCTCGCAGATCTCTCCTGTTGTTAATTCCCTCTTCCTCACACCTTGTTTTCCAGTTTGGCCATAAAGCAGTCTTCATTCTCCCCCTCCCCCTAACAGTGGCAGGGAGGGCACCATGCCCCCTAAGCAAGGACTTTAAAAAAAAAAAGACATTTCTACCCAGCTGCACGGCTCAGTTTATATGGCTGTGTACCATATTTTTATGCCAGACTCCAGCAGGCTTTGTGTAAATGTTTGAATTCTATTTTTTAGGCATCTCTCTAGAAATGTGTGTTTAACAGAACAAAACAAATGAAGCTGAAACTTTTTTTATATATTCAGGGTTAGAATAAAAACCTTTGTTGGTTTATTGTGGCTTGTCTGTGAGGTACTTTATTCTGATTCTGCTCTTTCAAGAACAAAATCGTTGTTTTCTCAAAAGCTGCAGCCACACCGTTTGTGCTCTTGGGGAAGTTGGTGTTGAGGTGTTAATTTAGGGAAGTTCATTGCCCAAGGATTAGTATGCAGGTGAGATTTTTCTCCAGATGCCCCATCACTTTGGAAGACATTGGTGGTTTAATACAGGGGCTGTTCAGAAAGGGCTCACTGCTTTTGGGTGGAATGTTTTTATCAGTGACCATAAAATGCCTCTCCTGACAACTCTTTAAAAAATGTTCTCATTAATTTAAAATTCTGGATTATTTGGCTTCAGGTAAGTCACCAAATGACTGAAGCAGATTCACCTGCGTTATTACTTTTTTTTTAAATAGTAAAATTACAGGTGAATCTGCTTCAACCACTTTGTGACTTACCAATTGGTGTCCAGGAAAAACCTTAACATATGAATTTAGAACTTGGGAGGACACATTTTTTATTCCTTTTTGGGCAAGTCTGGGAACTGAACAACTTCCTTTACCATTGGCTATGGCAGTGAAGGCTGAAGGAGTTGCAGTCCAGCAATATCTGGAGTCTCACATTCCCTGTTCTGGCTTTATGGGCTCAAGCTCAGGCTGCAGAAATCTGTCCTGTTACTGATTTCTCAGGAGGCTCCTGGAGCTATGCAACATGGCCATCAAGGAGAGAGTAAGCATCTTTTATTCAGAATGGGCATTATCATGATGCTTTTGCATCTGCCAATTTTTGCATGTAAAAAAGTTAAACACTCGGACAGCATTCATAAGACGGAAGGTATTAGTTTAGGAACATAGGAGACTTGCCTTATGTGAAATCAAAGCACTGGTCCTTCTAACCCAGAACTGAGGGTATTGACTGGCAATAGCTGTCCAAGGAGTCCATTCAAGACTTAGATGGAGAAATCTGGGATGAGACCTGGGACCTACACTATAGCTCCTTAGGTAAGCTCTCCCCCCGCCCTAATGTTTAAAACAATTGTACTTGCTTAGGTCACAGTTTTAGAGCTATATCTCAATAACTCTTTTCAGTTTTATTGTTCGCATAGGAAAATACACTTGAACACATGTCAAGAGGACTCTGGCCTGTTGCAGTTGTGGAGCACGTGAGCTTAGACTTTGCTGCTCAGGCTTCTGTGTCAGCCTAAAAAAGCCACTCAGCTGCAGTTACAAAGGCAACCATTATGGCATGTAAACACAATAAATAAAAAAGTACAGAGTATTAAAATATAAACAACAAAATAAGAGATGTCACCCACCATGGTGCTACCTTCCCATGGTGGTGGGATTGCATGCTCCTGTCAGGCAAGAGGGTACATGATGGTTACAGTGCTGCTGGTAGGTTCTCCCACATCAGACAGGCTTTTGCTGAGGAGGCAGACTAAATGTGCCAAACAGCTTCTCACAGCTGCAGTAGTGGAGGGTGGCACTGGCAGAGGATCTGCAACAGCAATGGCACCATACTAGTTCTTGTTAGTACTGCATAGACAGTGGTAATGCGAAACCACTCCTGAAGACTTTTATAGTGAAAACCCTATGATGACGCAATCCGAAATGAAACAAGACAACAGTGCCAGAAGATGGAAGGCACTCAACAAGCTACTAGGGCAACTACAAGTAATGCTGTGGCTAAATGATGCAACTGGACTCAAGCTGAAAGGACGTTAAGCTGTTGACATGTCAGAGGTGAAAGCAAAGTCTGAAGCTATAATATACATATTATAGGAACATGCAATGTTAGAAGCATGAATCAAGGGAAGTCAGACCTTGTAAAACAAGAAATGGAATGTATAAAGAATGCATAGGTTAAGAGAGCTAAAGTGGACTGGTATGGGACATTTTCAGTCAGGTAATTACACAAGTGTTTTACTCAGGAAATGAAAATCTAAGAAGAAATGAGATGGCATTAATAGTGAGGAGAGCTATTGAAAAAACAGTCAAGGGGGTATAATGCAAAATTCAATTGATATCAATAAGACCTAAGGGAAAACCCATCAGTATAACCATAATCCTATTTTATGCTCTTCATATCTGCAGGGGATCCATTCTGGACCCATCCACCTCACATGGATAAAAAAAAAAGTGGGACCTCAAGTCCCATTGTTTCCTGTGGCAGCATAATGTGTGGCATGCACACACCTCCATTAAAAACAACAAGGTTTACCATCCGCAGAAGCTCAAATCCCAGATGGCAAGCCTATGGTTAAGAGCCCACTCTACATGGGTGTCACCTGATGGCCAACAGAAAAATCAAAACAGCAAAACAGGAAGAACAAGCTGCCTCTTCTACAAAATTAGAAAAGATCCATTGGTTAGGGCACCTGCGGGTGACTTCTGATTTGGGTGATATGATATACTGTCTCTTGACAAGATCAGAACAGGATGTGAAAGAATGCTGCATCACTTTAGGGAATAGGATGCACTAATCCAATGATCAAGTTGAGGCTGTCATACGCTGGCCCATCGAGAGGAAAACTGCATGCTAGATGGATAGACTCTACTAGGGAGGTCACAGGCATGAATGTATAGATCCTAGGCAGAACAGTGGACAGTGTGTCTTGGAGATGAGTCGGGATCAACTCGAAGACTGTTAATAACAATTTAATATATTTAAGCACCACTCTTCCCCCTTGGGCCTCAGTGCAGGGTTGTTGTTTTTATTAAACTACAAATCACAAATAAAAATATAAATGAGACAATGTAGCCCATATCTTAAGTTAGTGAGCAATACCCTTGCTAGCTGCTTTTCCTGTTGATCGACCTGGTGCCTTTCCCTCACTGGTGGAAGAGTAAGTTGTCCTTCTCTGTTCTTTCACAGGCAGGGTCTTCAGTCTGCGGTCACTCTCACTCAGTAAAGAGAATGAGAGCATGTCATTCTCAGGCCAAACCTCTTTTCCAGCCCCAAAATGACTTCTCTGCTTCACAGGTCAAATCCCAAGACTGAATATAGTCACCTTCTGTCTAAAATGAAGACAGAAAAAGTAGAGGCATACTTTTGTAGGACTTTAAAGGATTGCATTAGGTCCCTAGCAGAACTCTGCAATTCTGGTGGCTTGTTTGTTTCCTACCTGCTAGAATGAATGAAAAGCCCTCCCAAACCCACCCCTTGAAACAGATGTGGGCAATTGTGGAAGGCTAAGGGACTATATTATCCTCCAGGGAGACTTTGGAGGGCCACTCTTAACTATATATAAAATAAATAAGTGGCCACTGGGCCATTTCAGGCCCGAAGAAGCCTTTTTTCTTCTTTTTTAGATTGGGAAGTGACCAGAAGTCATTTCCTATTCATCCAGCTACTTTGGAGAAATGCCTCTCCTTGGAGCATCAGCTGCTTGCCCTTTTGGGAACAGCTACTGTACTTTTATGCTAGAAATTCAGCTTTTCTGCAGCATTTGGTCCTAATGTTCTATGGAAGAGATTTACAAGGCAGACACATGGTTTTCAGACTCTTCTTTCTTGAGATGTCATGAGTTGGATGTCTGCCTGTACTACCTCTGATGCTTTGGGAAGCAAAGCTTTGGGATACAAGTTCTATCTATGCCTACAAAGGACAGGTGAGAAATCTGTTTCACTTTACATTTTTTGAGAAGCATTAACAAGATTCACACATCTCTTTACACTGGAATGGGAAAAAAATGTAGAATTTTAAAAACCTGAGTGTGGGATAGAATTAGCCAATTCATCCACCCAGGCCTGAGTTTTTTTGTGTGTTTGTTTGTTTTGAGGGCTTAACCTTAAAAAGTCTAAGCTTGAATTGCTGTATATTCAACTTATTGCTGTGGAATAAGGGTTGCTACCTCTTTCTTTCTGAAGGGCAAGCAGGTAGAGATGGTCCTCTCCATGCTAGAAATAGCTGTACCTGCTGAATTTGGTCAATGATGATGAGGGAGAGGTTGTTTTTCGTTCAGTTTTAAAGATGTAGCAAAAAAGTTCAAATTCCTTCATGTTTAGGATGGAAAGAATGTAAGGCTTGAAATGTTGGGGAAAATGAAATAGATGCATTTTCCTGTCTTTTAATATCCATGCACCTTGGTTTTAAAAAAATGCTATACAACATCATGATCAGAATATTTTCTTTCTTCACTAATTTAAAAAATATACTGTATATTTGAAGACTTTTCATTAGTGGGTATATAAGGTATCCTGCTCTGATCACCTTAGTTGTCTTCCTGCTTTGGAAATAAGTTGTGAGAAGGGTTTGACTTTGTGTTTCCAGGCCTGTCCAGTATAATTTGAGCTCCCCCCCTTGTCCACTCTTGCCTTTTCTTCTTGCTTTTTTTCCAAAACAGGTCAGGTTATTTGGTGAAAGTTTTAGGACTCTATTGTGATCTGTTCCATTTGGGGAAAGAGGGTGTATGCCTCCTTCCTCAAAAGGGGGCAAAAGGGTTAAAAATTTCCATGGCCCGTCCTGTCAAATGCTAGGAATAACTTTCAGGATACTCTCCTTTCAGTAGTGAGAATATATTTTGGCAGTTAGGAATAACTTTCAGGATACTCTCCTCCCAGTAGTGAGAATATATTTTTGCAGTTAAGTCCCTTTCTGTGGTAAATCAATGGGGTGGGGAATGGAAAGGGGACATAATTTATTTGTAATGTGCCAGGGAAGAGGACAGAGAGGTTAAAAAGATCTCTCCTTAATGCACCACAATGTCTGCTATCATTCCCAAGAGTCTACCTCAAAGGTCCAGGAAGAGAGGCCATAAATCTCCTTTTCCTCATCCCCTCATAAGGCTGAGGTGTGGGGTGGGGGAGAATACAACAATATGACAAGGACTTTTGTAGCTTACTAACCTAGCTGTTTCAGGCCGAGTGACTAAAAGGTGGCCAGCTCACATTTCCAGGGGGTTGGAGGTTACGTAAGAGCTGTAAGGGGCCCCCAACAGTCCCTCTACATCCTTGCGTTTCACCAGCCAGCATGGTGCCTCATGTGCCCTCCGAGTGGAGTCCTTTAATATCTTGGTGACTGCAGTGACCGGCACTTTGTTAGTGCCCCTCCACAACCAAGCGGCTCGCTCCCCATCAGCTGGGCCTGGGGAAAACCTGATGTCACTGTTCTGGAACTGGCCTGTGGAAGACAAAAGTGGCATGGTTGGAAACTGGAGCACACAACACACGTGAGCAGGAAAAGGCAGGGAAGGAATTATCCTGGTGTAATTCTTCTCTTAGAGCTGGCTCTACAATATGGGTGCTGTGGGGTTGCTGCCTGAAGTAGCAGGTTTTTGCTCTCACAAAAAAGCAGCAGACTGTCCATTATTAATTTTATGATTGTTTCACATTTGCTGTCAGAGAGAGAGAAAAGTGCTTGAGAGACTTTCTTAGGTCTGAAAACATGAAAACATAGCTTGGTAAAGGTAAAGGTAAAGGTAGTCCCTTGACATGAATGTCTAGTTGTAACAGACTAAAGAGTGGTGCTCAATTTGTTACTAAGCTGAAGAGCCAGCATTGTCCAAAAACAACTCTAGTGGCCATGTGGCTAGCATGACTGCACCGAATGCTGTTTACCTTCTCAGCAAAGTGGTACCCATTTATCCACTTGCATTTCCATGCTTTCCAACTGCTAGGTTGGCAGAAGCTGGGACTAGTGACAGGAGCTCAACCCATCATGTGGTACTTGGGCCTCGAACTGCCAATCTTCAGATCATCTTACAATGGTCAGAATTGGTGTCTTAACCACTAAGCCACCACATCTCTCTTTGAGAGTTCCTCAAATTGGTGGTCCCCCCTTATGCTGGACTACAAATAACTGTTTTTGCTGGTGGGGGGTGGGCCTGTTTTGTACAGCACTGGCACTCACATTAGCATCATAGTCTGGATTTAGCAAAATGTTTTGTGTTTGGTCATTGGAAAGCAAACACACACTCAGTTTCCAAGGCTTAATTCCTGAGGCACATATCTCTGAGGATAGGGAATTTCCTCTATAGAAAAAAAAGAGTTAATTGTAGGGAATGCACATTCCCTTTAATGTCTAGTTTGTCCCTACGTTTATTTGTTTATTTCTCTCTCTCTCTCTCTCTCTCTCTCTCTCTCTCTCTCTCTCATATTCTGGGCCGTTCCAAATGACACAATTATATTGCTATTATTCTCCTTTAACTACTACGGCTGCATCATATGGACTGCTAGAATTTGCAGTTTGGTCAGAGGCACTGAAGGACCTCTCTGGCTGACAATTCTAAATACCTGCCACTCAAGCACAAATCCCAGGATTTTGTAGGATGTATTCATGACAATTAAAGTTGAATCATATTGCTATAATTATGTAATGTGAAAGGGTCCTCTCACACACATTATTCCCTTTCTCCTTGTAGACTAGTACCATGACAATGAGAGCCAGCATGGGGTGTAATGGTTTAAGTGTTCGACTACAAAGCTGGTGATCAGGATTCAAATCTCTAGGCTTCAGTGTCCACACTCTCTCAGCCTCAGAAGAAGGCAAAGGCATGCCCCCTCTGAACAAATCTTGCCAAGAAAATTGCATGAGCGGTTCGCTTTAGGCTTGTTACAAATTGGAAATGATTTGAAGGTCCAAAAAGCACTGCAGAAATATTCCAGTTTGAGACCGCTTTAATTGCCCTAGCTCAGTGCTAGGGAATCCTAGGAATTCTAGTTTGTTATGGCACCAAAGCTCTCTGAAACAGAAGTCTAAATGTCACACAGAACTATAGTTTCCAGAATTCCCCAGCATTGAGCTAGGGCAGTTAAAGCAGTCTCAAATTGGATTATGTCTACAGTGTGTTTTGTACCAAAGACACACAGCAATCAAAATGTGTGTGGCCAGCACATGTAGACCTATTACATGTTTTAAAACAATGTACAGTATTTATTCGTTAGAATAATCATATCATTTAGAATAGGGAGGTGTGTTCTAGCCCACCCCTGGCTCCTACCTTAGGTAGAGCAGGAGTGGGGTAAATTGGTGTAGCAAACATGGTGCTAAAGAATATGTAGGAATCTGTTGGAAAGGGGGGTTTGCTTACCTAGCAAGCCTTGTGCTAAAGTTGACAGCCCCTTTCCGTTAACCACATAAAAGCCAAGATGATTCAGCTGCAGGGCCGTAGGATGGCTGTAGCGATGTAGCAGAACCAGGAACTCCATTTCATGTCCGATCTGCACAGTGATGTTGGCTTCAGGCCACATGGAAATCACCAGCTGGGGTTTTCGGATTGTGATCCGTCGGGTGAAGGGCAGCACCAGGATATCCTCACCATGCAGAGTTAAGCCTTTCCGTGTGATGTTGATCACATAGCTGGTGTGTGGCAGATGCTGCTCCACCACCATGGTGATGGCATCAAAGTAGGTGCGGGGACGCTCCTCATGGCCTGGCCTTAAAGGAGCTCCCATGAGGTGCCCATTGACTGACAAGCCTGGGAGGAAAGAAAGGCAGCAGCCTTTAAGGAGAAAACAGAGGTCCCTACTTCCTACCTAGCGAGAAAAGGAGCCAGGTACCCTGTGTCACAGATGCTCTACTGTAAACCACATAACAATTCAGCTCCCATCAGCTCTAGCCAATATAGCAGAAAATGACAGGTGATAGGAATTCCAACACAGCTTCATTTTATTCCAGCCCATCAATATGCATCAACTCATTTGTAATGTGCTAGGTGAAAGTTTAGTTGATACCACAGGCCACTAAAATAAATAAATAAATGAGTCCTGAACTCTCACTAGAAGCTGAAGGTGCATCTACATTATAGAAACAATGCAGTTCAATACCACTTTATCTGCCATGGCTCCAACTTACGGTATCCTGGGATTTATAGGTTTGTGAGGGACCAGTACTCTTAGACAGAGAAGGCTTGTAAAACTACAAATCCCAGGACTCCATGGGATGGAACGAGAGCACTTAAAAGTTATGTCAAACTGCATTATTTCAACAGCGTAGATGCACCCTAAGATGATCAGACTGAGACTATATCATGATATGATATGATTCATGGAAAAAAGAATTCTGGGAAAAGTGAAAGATGGTAGAAAAGAAGAAGACCATACTAAAGATAGATGGATTCAGTCAAGGAAGCTATGGCCCTGAGTTTGCAAGGCCTGGGCTGGGCTGGCTTCTCTCATTCATAGGGTTGCCATAAGTCAAAGCTGACTTGATGGCAATTAACCATCACAGCTATTTCAACAAAATAGTTCCTTACAACGAGCTAAACGTCACTTTCATATTCCTGGCAAGTCGCTAGAACAGGAGGGAGCAAAGCTGGTTAGAAGGAAGCTTTCTTCCTTCTATGTCCCTTTTCATGTCTAAAACTATTTCCTGTCAGAGATCAACTATAGTTTGTAGGAATTCTTTAGATTTTAAAAATGTTAGACCTATTTTAAACACAATTTTATTGCCTTTATGATGCTCAGAGACACTATCCATTTTTTAAAAATGTCCTAATAGCTAAGGAAGAAGGGGCAGGACCCTGCATGTGCTCAGAGACACCTGGTCTGAAATGCTAAAATTATTGAGTGGAGGGGATTTGGCAATTCTGTCATTCTATTTGTTGGTCTCTCTGAGATGGCCAGAATATGTTTAAGTTAATTCTATATGAGGCTCTTACCAGTGATTGGGTCGCTCACCAATTGTAGAATATCTCCTGAGCGTCCATCCAGTGTGAAGCAGAGGTTCCCCAGTGAATGTGGCAATCTTATGACAAAATGGGGGTCTCCATCCACTGCGGGGAAAACATGAATAGATTAGGAGTGAGGAACTGTTGCACCTCCAGATGTTCTAGCCTCCAAATGCTCTCAGCCTCACCTAGTATGGTCAGTGGTAAGGCTGTAGTCCAAATATCTGGAGGGCCAATATATAAATGGACTAAATTTTTTTTTTAAAGAAAGAGGATTAGTGTCAAAGATTTGTAGAGGTGGAGATGGGGATGTTCTTACCCCAAGAGGAGAAAGTGAAGAAGCCGGTGTTGGAGGAACCTCCCAAAGTATCTGAAAAGAAAGGAGTAAGAAGGGAGCAGAATTACATTCTCTCAGCATTGGACAGCAATGTATTGTTAGGCACCAAGTATAATTTGGGAATGAAGTATCATTCTGCTGTATCCACACACCCCTGTCACTGCAGAAGTCCATGCAAATGGTCTTAGTGCAGATGCAACATCCAACAGTAAGGAATCCATGGCCCTTCTAGATATCGTTGAACTGCTATTCCCATCAGCCAATAATCGCTGGCTAGTGGGAAATGAAGTCTCATGACATCAGGAAGGGCTGTGTGTTCCTTTTCCAGGATAACCTGTGGATGTTGAAACAATTTCTGGAATGCCAAGCCAGTCTCAAGAAGAACGTCTGGCAAGAGGATTGTGAGTGATACATGTTCACATAGTTGTTGTTTTTATGGAGTTGCCAACTTTGATTTTGAAGTTCAGGCTGTGTAGATCACATTGATGCACCCACCCATCCTTCCAGGAAGGGTCAGGACAAAGCATGTGGGGTGAGGAGCAGCATCAGAATAAAATCTTGTCAGGTAGGAGGTGGAAACCAATGGGTTACAAGTAGAATTATAGGTGATAGGCACGGCTGGTTGAACCCAGCCCTGACTAGCAATTCAGTTGGACCAGCTAACAGTCAGCTCTGCTCCATGCCATGTAGAAATGTACCTGCATCACTGTCCAGTTCTTCTGAGAAACCTGAAAAAGAAGGTACTGTATGTTTTCAGGGATATGGATTCTTCAATTCCCTCAGAAGCAAAGTATCTCAGGTGACCCCCCCCCCCCCCCCCCGATTGTTTTCCCAGGAGTCTGAATCCAGCTCTGTGCTTCATTGAGATTCTTTATGGTGGAGAACTTATGGCCTTCCACTAGCTGTTGGACTTGAACTCCCATCAGTCCCAACCATCATGGCCAATGTTCAAAAGTGCGGAAACTGGGCCTATATCTGAGAGGTCCACATGGACCCTCTAGCCCTCTTTTCATCTTCTTTCTGTCCCTTTATAACCCCAGATGGTCACCACCCTACCCATGAGGTGTTGCTTGCTTAGGGAAGGCTTACTGGACTCTTCCTTTGTTTTGCAGCAGTCAGAAATGGGCAACTATAATGGGCCAGTCTCCAAGCTCCCCTGACCAGGAAGGTAAATAATTACTATGCTAAACTGGTCAATTATGTACAAACAATGTGTGGGTGTTATGTAAACAAAGTAGATGCACCACTAGAATAGAAGCCTCTCTCTTGGTTGCTGCCAGAAGGGGTCCCACCTGCAAATATAAATCTGGGGGCTGGATTTACACACACCATCTTGTCTCTCTAGATGAGATGTCTCTTTATCAGACTGTCCTCTACTTGAAGGGTTTTTAAATGACAGCTTTGTCTACGAAAGATGGTCCAGTCCAAGACTGTCTTAAAGAGGAACATCAATTGCAGTTGCATATCTGCAATTAGCAGAAGGCTGAGCTGCCGCCACACAGCTCACAGCAGCACTATGTTCCCCACTATAGAGAGCTATAGTGCATAATATTTATTTTAATTATAACTTGTCTTTCTTCTGGTATGGAAGTTACAAACCATTTTCTGATGTGGAACAGGATCCATGTTTCCATTTCTGAAAATGCTCTATTTTCAGGTGTGTTTTCAGTCATCGGGCTGTTTAGGTGCTCTAAATAAACTGTATGTCCCATGAGTGAGATGGCCAATGAGGTCCAAACATCCATATTTGACCATATTTGTTTTGAATTGTAGTCCCCATAGCCCTTCGCTAGGGTTGCCAGGTAAAAAAAACAGGACAGGGCTCCTATACATTTAACAGTTGTATAGAAGAGGACATTTCAGCAGGTTATTGTAATATAAGCTCCATCTGCTGAAATGCCCTTTTCCATGCACCTGTTAAAGGTACAAGAGCCTTGACCCATTTTTCACCTGGCAATCTATCCCTCACCACTGGCTATCCTGACTAGGGCTGAGGGGAGTTATAGGCCAGAAACATCTGGAGAACATGTTGTTCACCTGTGGTTTACATCCAGGCTGGGAACTGTGCCACCCACAGCTTGGATGTGGCCCACCAAGCACCCTTGTGCAGCCCCCCCCCCCCCCGCCACTGGATACTTCCCACCCCACTCTCCATACTAAGAAAATATTTAGGGGCAGCAAAACTGTAAATCTGGGAAAGCTTTTAAAGAGATGAAATCACTTTCATGAGCCGGTGTTCAGAATTAGTATTGTTGACAGCAGAATTACCTTGGATGTCTTCATAATCCAGGCTTCCTGTGGAGGAGACAGACAAGACCTGAGAGTTGCTATATATGTTGCTTTTGCAGCAACAGAGTCTTGTGATATTTTTGCTGTTGCATGCCTCCAAGTCGTTTCTGACTTATGGTGACCCTAAGGTGAACTCTGCCTTTCTCCAAGGCTGAGAGACTTCCCCAATGTCAACTATTGGGTGTCCATGGCTGAGCGGGGATTCAAACCCTGGCCTTCAGAGTCCTCATTCAATGCACAAACCACTACACAATAGTGGTTGGCATGTAATGGAAGCTGGGATGAGTTGGTTACTAGTTAAAGAAGAGAATTGGCAAGGACAAGAGCATAGAAGGGAAGCTTTGACCCAAATTATCCTACAATAGCTGGCCGAGAGGTGGGATCTAGACTGTGAAATATCTACAGGACTTCCCACAACTATCTCCATGCAGAAATCCCCATCCCACTCATTGGTTTTCCCTATTGGGAAGGTAAGCAGGGTGAAGAAGCTATATTCAGATTGTGATGAGACTTGATGGCACTGGGCTTCCCTCATTACCCAGCTTGACTTTCAGTTGGGAAGGCAGAAACGATGGGAGTGGAGAATCCCTCGGGTTCCCAGATCTTGGGTCTTAGCTCTCTTTTCCAGTTTTCCGAGTGAGGAAAAAGAATCTTAGAGCAAGAGCACTGTTTTGAAGTGTGTGTGTATGTATTACAGACTTGGTGTGTGTTTTTGAAAACTGAATGGGGTTCTCTGTGTAATTATGCTTAATGCATACTTTATCGTGATTGATGACAACACCAGTGGCTTCCCCTTGAAATATCACCAGGGTCATCTCCAGATCTCAGGTTTCGGTCCTGGAATAGTTTACAGCCTATTGTGTATAGCCCTTGTAATCCTAGTTTATATCCTACTGTTCTGTACCCCTTTTACACCTTACTCACTTTCCCAGGGGATGGATGGTAGAACTGAAGAACTGTTAAGACTTATGGATGGTTTAAGAAGAGAACAGGTAGATGGCTTCAAATGAGCTTTAGGTCCTAGGTGAACCACATAAATGAAGAACTGATACTCCTATACTTTGTACTCACCTGGGTGTCTCTGGGATGTGACAAAACTATACACAGCTGGTGGATTCAAGGACTCCACGTACTCTATGTCCAGGTCAGTGGCTGAGCGTAACTCAGACTCACTGGGCAGGAGGAGGAGGCTGATGTCAGAGGCAGGTGTAGTGCTGCTAGCAACACGTCCAGGGCCTTGGGTCACCATTTTCTGTGCCACTGGAAGTGTTGTTCCAGGTGCTAAGCCCCATGGAGCAGTGCTGTTGTGCAGAGGCTTATCTGTGTGCACTTCTGTGGCTCTGCCACCCTTGGAAGTTGTCTTACTCTCAGGTATCTTTCCTGTCTCCATCCTGGCAGTACTTTCCTGCCAGTTTGTGTATGGTTGGTGCTCAGTGGCTGGCTGAAGTGTCATCTGAGGCTGCTCCAGAATACTGGAGTTATGCTCTGATACCTTTACATTTCCAGGTGGGTGCCCTGGAGTGGTCACTGCATCAAGGACACCTAGCAAGAGGACCTTGCTAATGGCTGTTCCTCTGGTCTCAAAAACAGAGTGAGGCTGAACTGTGACTTTGAGTCTTCCAGCCCTGGTGGGGTTGGGCTTAGGGGTTTTGAGAGGTAGTCTGGTGGTTTTAAGGGATACTGTGGTTCTGGGTGGCTTTGTGGACCCATGTATTACAGCTGGAGTCAGAGACATAGCAGTCAACCTGGGAAGTGGCGTGGCTTTGGCTGCTTTGGTGCGGCCAAGTACAGTAGGTGCTGGGGATATGTAAGGAGTAGGGATGATGGTAGTCATGGCAATAACTGGTGGCAATGTGGCTCTGACTGCTTTAGTGACTCTAGTGGTGATTGCCGGAGCCAGAGAAGTGGTAGCAGCTCCAGGCCTAACCATTCCCTTGATTGCTTTTGTGACTCCTGGAGCACTGGTACCTCCAACCACAGGAGTAGTTTTAGCCACCTTAGAAAGCCACGATGAAGCAGGTGTTGTTCCCAAGGCTTGAGGAGTGGCCTTATTGGCTTTGGTTACCCCAGGAGGAGTGGTAATTTTTGCCAGCTGGGCTTTATCTCTGTGCTCATCTGGTCTCACCACTATCAGAGATGTCACAGGGGTGACAAAGTTGTATTTAAGGGACAGGTTGGTGGCCTTTTCAGTAAGCAGGCGCCGAGTAGCTGTGTCATTGGCTCGGAACCGGGCTTGAAGCAGGTCTTGAATGGTGAAGTATGCCCAAAGCCTCTGCACAAAATGACCAATCTTGTTGGCACCCACAGAGCAGCCAAAGGGAGCTGCTTCAGTGGTATTGGCTGAGATGTCGTTTTCCAGGCTGAGTGGGCCCTCTTGGCCATTCCCTGTGGTGCGTATCCGCAGTTCTGATGCTCCTGGCTTCACTCGCCCAGCCACAACGAGTTCAGAGCCTTGGAAGTAGTTGGGGAAGAGATTCTGAGTGAGGTCTTGGGCCACTCCATCCAGGTAGGCCAGCTCCACATCATACAGCAAAGGGCTGGCAATCTCATCATAGAAACCCTTGAGCTGCAAAGTGGCATCAGCATCCTCATATATACGGCGGGCAACGCCACGGTTTTCTAGTGAGAGGCGCCTCAGCAGCCCATAGTCAGCATCATCACCAAAGGCCAAACCAAACAGTGAAATGGTGCCCTTCAGAGCCTGCTGAGCGTTAGACAGAATGCGGCTGCCAGCTGTCACTCCTGAGGTGGGTTCACCATCTGTCAAGAAGATGATCAGTGGGATTCTCTGTTCCCGCATAACCTTTCCTGCCATTAGAAAGCTTTGGTTGAAGACAGAAGCGGCTGCAAGAAGAGCTGCATTGATGTCAGTCCCTAAGGAGCAAAAGGCCAAGGGAGATCAGAGGACTGTTGTTTAAAGGAACAGATAGGCATAGGTAGCTATTACCAAGAATTTCCGGGTGTCCTTATTAATATATTCGTAATTTGTAATTAACATTTATATCCCACCCCTTCTCCAATGATCTCAAGGTGCAAAGGACATTAATCTCCTCCACCCTACTTTATCCTCCCAATTACCCTTGAGAAATCAGGCTAAGAGTGACATGGCCAATCTAATTGGGGACTAGAATTGGGATTTCCCAAATCTTGGTCCCACAGGAGGCTTTAAAAGGTGGGTGTTGACAACCGTCATCTCCTCTACTTTAAGCTCCTACAAGCAAGAATGAGAATTTGAGAACAAAATGAAAGCATTGCCTAGTACAACTTCAAGACCCTCCTGCCTGTCACACTTCCCACAACCATCTTGGTCTTCACTCACATCCATCAGCTTCCATCTTGCTGACATAGTCCTTGGCCCTCCTGATGTTTTGTGGAGTAGCTTGTATGGATTGGCTGGGTTTCCACACATTCACTGTGTCTGAGAAAGTAACGATGTTGAAGAAGTCATCTTGGTGAAGGTCACTTAGTATGACATGCATTGCTTTCTTGGTCTGCAAAGCAGAAGAGCAGAGAAAGGGTTTATGTTACTCAGAAACACCTAAAGGAACTCTTACATCAGCCTTGCACAACTCAGAGAGTCTCCAAATAAATTGGATTGCATCTTCCATCATTCATTCACAGCTGGCATGGAAAGCACCACCACAGTAAGAAGGCATTAATTTGGGGAAGGCTGTCTTCTATCACTCTCAAGTAGCAGGAGGCTATAGTACTTTTCTAATCACAGGACTACTCAAAGTCTGTGAAACTGAGACTAGAAATGGCTTCTTGCCGCTTGTCTGTGTAATCTCCAGCTCATACCATGTGGAGAAAAGAAGGCTGATTTAAGACATTTTCCTGCCTAGAACAGAATAGCAAATCCACCACCACCAACCCAATTTAAAGCAGGCACTGAATACCAGCTTGAAGTGGTACACAAAGTACTACATTGTAGGCTGTATACCAGGATTTGGCCACTTTTTATTCTTGAGAAAATCCTGAAAGTAAAAAGCAGCATGTTTTTCCCCACTGTATTCATGGTTAAATGCGGGATAATGGCGATGTTGGGGGATGTCGTCTGAAAACAATCCCGCTTTTGCAGGATATTCCCAGATTTAATTCCCATCTATCTACAGGTTCTGAGCGCTTTGCCTCCCATGTGAAAAACTTCCTAGTCTGAAAAATCAGCATGCAAAGGAATTTTGTAGCACCTTTGAGACAAGCATCTGAGGAAGTAGATTCAAGTCTACAAAAGCTTGTGCTACCAGCTTATTTATTTCAGTTGGTTTTGAAGGTGCTATAAGACCCTTTCATGTGATAATGAACAGTTCTCTGCCCTTTCATAGCACCCAAAATCTGCTGTTCTCTCTACCTAATAGGGCCAGTTGTGACAAAGATCTCCACGTTTAAAGGAGTCTTGCTTATATAGGTGTTGAACCTGTATTTCAACCAGTCCTATTCCCTTCCATTCATTTTCAACATGCAGTCACACACATACGCACACACACATGTTCCCTGGTTCTGGCTATGCTTCTCCTATTTCACTTGCAACTGCTATACATCTTTTCCATGCCCATTACTCACTGTTCACCTGTTTCATCTTTGTGCCATACATGGAGCCACTGACATCAATAACAAACACCACATCCTTTTGTACTGGGGGCAATCCCCTTGGGGCAAAGTAGTGAACAAAGTAGCCATTATAGATCTGAGAGACAAAAAGGAATAAAATGACCATTGTGAGGAGGAAAAGGAAGAGTTCAGTGAACAACATAACTGCTTGGCTGGTTTGTTTAGTCAAAGAATATGAACTTGCCTTGCCTATTGAGAGTCTCTCTAGATGTGTTATAACACCCATCATGTCCAGTCATCATGTAATAGAGCAAATCTAGCTGTGTTGGGGGGATTCCAGTTTAGGGAAGGCTAGCATAAGCTATCATATAATTAGAGAGACATGTGTCCATACTGTTCGCAGTGTATTAATATCTCGGTTTTTCATCCTTTTTTCTTTCTAGGCCCAGATCCATGGAACTGCAAATCTGCCCTTTGGGTCTGTCTCCAGACCTGCTTCATGTAGTCTATTAGCCTCCCATGTCTTTAGACTTTACTGCATGAGAAAAGAAAGGTGAAATGGGTTGGGAGAGTAGCAGCTTTATCCTGGCTGCTTCACATGCCTTCACAGCACTTCCATTTTATTCCTGAGGGGACACAGTTGTTGAAGTGTGCCTAAAAAGTGTTTAATTTTTTTTCTTTTTTCTAGTCTCTTTTCTAACCTGTACATCGCCTGCAACATCTGGCATGGCCACGTCATACTGCACAACAAAATCACCCATGATTCCTGAACTTGAGAACGTTGCCTGTTCTTGGGGCGTTGGGCTGAACACAATCCAAGCGCAGTGTGTTCCTTTCTCCACCTTTGTAGATGGCGGCACATCAGCATCCCCTGTTAGATGGAACAGCACAGTACATTAGTAGGGACAAGGGCTAGTTCACACTGGCTCTCCCATTAGGCTGTGTTCAGCAACCACCCCAGACAGCAAATATTGGACAGTAGAGTTCTGCAGTAATTCTGCTTGAAACTTTTCTAGGACAGGTACACTGCCTATCCTGTACACCCTATTATTATTATTATTATTATTATTATTATTATTTAATATAATGCTGTAGATTTGCACAGCGCCGTACATAAAACAATAAACTAGTCTGCTCATCCTCAGAGATCGTGAATGATCCTGTCCCATTGCCACAGTTGAACTAAGTTTCAGCTGCTAGTCCTGTATTTCTGCTAGTGAAACGGTGGTGGTGAGGGTCTTGTGCTTTACAAGGTTGCAAGGTGTGTTGGCATGACCTTGAGTGCAGCAATACATGAAGACCCGTGTGGGCATTTTTGTGATTCAATCTCCATTATCTACATCATTGGTCCAAAAAACACTGCGGAAAGAATCCACCTGGAGACCACCTTAACTGTTGTTTTGTGAGACATTTAGCTGTCTCTGTTCAGAGAGCTCTGGTGCTACAATAAACTACGATTCCTAGGATTCCCTAGCACTGAGCCAGAGCAGTTAAAGCAGTCTCAAACCAGATTATTTCTGTAGTGTGTTTTGGACGATAGATGAAAGTTACAAATCTCTGTGCCTTTCATAAAGTGTTGTTTCTCAGCTTAAACTATAAGTAATGAAATGCAGAGAAAGGAATCAAAGAGCAGTCAGGAGTGAACCACCTAAAGGTCTAGGGTTCTGTAGGATGGGTCTAGTTCTCCTGTTTCTTTTGACATCTGAGGAAAAGGTCAGCTCTCAGTGAATGTTATTTCATCTTTGCTGAAAGCCTAAAATAAGTATCTTGGGAGGTAAGAATATCAGCAACACAATTGATATACAAATTGGCAACCCACTTACCAGTATTACAACAATAATGAATTGGGGGAAGAAGTGTCATAGTTCTGAATGTATCAGGAACCTGCACAAATTAGGACAATCTAGGGAGGAGGGATGACAAGACTGAGCCAAAATGAAACCTTTCAGGTTTTGTTCAGTTTCAAAAGGAATAAGAGAAAATATGTTTCTTTGAATCGAAGCAAATGTTAAAGGAAATGTGTATTTCCTATGTTTAACCTGATACCTTCCCACAATGAGACTTCCTCAGAGATCTGTGCCTCAGCAGTCAAATGGGCAAAGTCCATTTTCTACCAGTTGTGCAAAATAATAACACACCCAACACCTTAAATGAAAGATATAAAGGTGAGGAAAATCAAATGCTCTAACAGTAATCTTTCTTCCCTAGTCTAATAATTGTGTGTGCCTTCAAGTTGTCTGTCAACATATGGTGACCCCATGAATTTCATAGGATTTTCTTAGGGAAAAAATATTCAGAGATGGTTTTGCCAGTTTCTTCCTCTGAAATATAGCCTACAGTACCTGGTATTCCTTGATGGTTTCCCATCCAAGTACTAACCAAGTACCCTGCTTAGATTCCCAGCTAACCAGATGACCATGTTTAGCTTCCAAGATTGGACAATATCTGGTGCTTGTGTAGTAAATTGTCCCTATAGAACATCTGGGGCAATTCCCACCCGCATATTTAAATAATGATTTTGAACCTTGAGGACAATATGCAGCACTCAGGCCACAGTTGCCCTAGCCTTGATCTAGTGTGACCATCTGTGGGACTAAATCCCCACTGCCTATCACAACCACTCTATTTGGAAAAATCCCTCTAGAAAGTAGGAGAATGACTCCATACCTCGGACAGCATTGGTCAGAAGTCTGCTTGTGCGGAGGGGCAAAACGTGGACATAGTCAATGCCAGTCCTCTCAGAAATGGTCACCTCCACGCTGAGGTTCTTCACCACCTGCTGGGGCCGGATGTTGATGGCATGCTGATACTTGCCCAAATGCCGCTGCAACAGTTCTTCATAAATCAGCTCAAAGGCTACCTTGCCTCCAGCCTCCACACTGGTTGACACTCTGAATTTTTCAGTTTCTCTGTCCCTGGGAAAAATCACTCCATAGCAGGTTACCAGGTAATGTCTAAAATCCCCTAAAGCAAGACTGGGGGACCTGATGTCAGTGGTCTCCAACTCCAACTCCATAGGCTAGATATGATGAGAGCTGTAGTCTAATAACATCTGGAGAGCCACAAGTTCCCCAGCCCTGTGTTAAGACAACAGTCCATGTCTGTGCTAAGACAACAGTCCATGGGCAACAGTCCAGCAGTCCAGGCTTGTTTTCAGTCTGGGCTCTATATGTTTTGATGAAGAACTAGTGTGAATACTGTATTCTGTATCAACATGATCTCAAGAAACTTCCTCATGTAGACTGAGCCTAAGGCAGAAGAACCAACCAAATTGTTCCCCTGTATGCTTCAGAACAGATGCTGAGTCTGGGCTGCCAACAAGCAGTCTTTCCTATAAAGTTGTGTGAATTGATGATCAGATGGATACAAAGAATTTTAAACCTGAATGATGTTCTACTAGGTATCAGCATTAAAAAGACTGAGAGCCTGTACAGACAGGCCAAAATAAAGCAGCTTTGGGTCACTTTGGAAATAAGCTGTTTAAATGATGCATGAATCCTAAGAGTCCAGAAGCTGTGCCAAGGACTGGAGCGCAGCTTTGGCACAGCTTCTGGCCTCTTAAAATGTGTGTGTCATTTAAACAGCATACCTCCAAAGTGACCCGAAGCAGCTTTATTTTGGCCTGTCTGTATCGGCCCAGAGTTGAGTTTAGATTAATTCTTATTTGTAGCCTGCTGTCCTGTGAAATGTTTCTAGAGCAATTGGCAATACAGATAAAATACTTCAAAAAAATTTATTGATTCAGGGAATAAAAAAAAAAGCGGGGGGGGGGGGGGGGCTTCAAAAGCAGACCAATTTAGCCAGACAGTGAGATAAATTTAGAGCAGTTTATTTCAGATATGAAAGTTTTTCTTTGCTAAAACTGCAAGAGTCAGTCTTGATTTGCATGGTATATAATTATGCAGGTGCTTTACAAATAAACATCTGTATATATACAAAAGCTAGCTCTGCCAGATCAGTGATTCCCAAAATTGAATCTTTATCTCTCATTGGATTTTTACTCTTATCAATTTCAGCCAGCATGGCTAGTGTTAGCGCTGATGGGAACTGTAACCAAACAATATCATGCGATCCAAAGTTGAGAATCACTGTGAGCTTAACCCCTTTGATTTCATGGAAGATTGACATGAATTCTTGTAAACCACATTAAAAAGTTGTATTTAGAGACATCATGTCCTCCATTGATAAGAACATCATTGATAAGAACATTGTGGAGCTGCTAGAAGAGTGTCTGCAGTCAAAAGACACATGTTGAACTTGTCTTCATCTGAATGATAGCTATTTTAACAACAACTAGTAATTTATCTTTTCTTATATGTTAGCCAAGAAATGTTAACAAGTAGGATAGTGCTTTTCTTCCTTTGTCCTGACTCTAAAACTGTAAGAAAATAAACAAACTCACCTATAGCATTCTTGACTGTAGTGGAAAGAGATGCCAAAATCCCAGTCCCAACTACCACCACCCACCCCCAATGTGTTTCTGGCTTACTGGTACCTATTTGTTGTCTCAGAAGTATAGTGAAGGCAGTGTACAAATGGAAGCCCTCCACAAGATGTCACTTGTCTCTGGAGGAGGGCAAGCATGTCATGGAGCAGTGAGGAGAGGGATGTTTGAAGGAGGGGTCTTACTTGGTGCCCACATGAGCTGCTGTCTTTCCTTGCCTGCGGGCTTCATCATACATCTTCTTAGCCTGGTGTTTCTCCTTCACCTCAGCCACATAGATCTTTTCATTCACGATTCTAGTTTGCAAGGAGAGAATAAGATATGTACCCAGTCACTAGAGAATCTTGGGTAACTCTAAAATAATTGATAAGAAACTATAAAAATTATTTCAGTTTTAATATTACATATTCCTGGTTTATACTCTAAAGGAACAGGATCCCATCTGTTATTGGAAGCTAAGCAGAATCAGCCCTGATTATTATCTGGATAGACCACCAATGAATAACAGGCTATATTTCAGAGAAAGGAGCTGGCAAAACCACCTCTTGAGTATTCCTTGCCTAGGAAAACCCTATGAAATTCATGGTGTTGCCATAAATCAATAGGTGACTTGAAACCACATGCGCACACATTCCTGTCAATAGATAAAGAGAACAGAAAATAGGCAACAAAAGGGTTCAGGTGATCTTCTCAAAGTTATGAGATCAATGCTTGTCTGCCCTGGTTCTGCAAAGCCAAGCCTTGCAATTTGGAACTGGTTCCCGCTTTCCACGTCCCTGTCACAACAAGTAATTCCCTTAGTTCAATAACTGAGTCTTCACTAGTTAAACTCAGAAAACCCAGTTGCTATACAGTTACTATAGGTCTACACCAGAGACATTTGCGAGAAAAAAAAAATGATGATGTTAGTCACAAACCTGTATTTTGTCAAGATTAATAATAATAATAATAAGATCTCAGAACACCAACAACAACTTCTTGACAAAATGCAGACCTATGATTAACAGCATCATTTTTTTCCAACGGTATTATTTTTAACACCTTTGCCTGATGAAGAAACCAGTGGAGCTTCAAAAACCTGTGACATATATATTACACATTTTGGTTGGCCCACTAAAAGGTATCATTATTTTTTTGTGGGTTTTTCGGGCTATGTGGCCATGTTCTAGAAGAGTTTCTTCATGACATTTCACCAGCATCTGTGGTTGGCATCTTCAGAGATTGTTGGAATGGAAGTGAGTGGGGGTATATATACTGAGTGACCCTGGGTGAGGAGGAGGGATTCCCATGTTAATCTGTGTAATGTTCTGTTGTTGATGGCCAGGCCTCAGGGTGGGAGGATATGCAAAAGAGAAAAGACGGCTGCCCGTATCGCCGGGCAAGCCGATTTGCCGACGCGGCGGCAAAGAACTACAGGCCCCAGAGTACTCTGGGGCCTGCACCGGCTCCCTATTGGTGCGCGGGGCGGAAGGGGCTGTCCTTCTGCCCTGCGACACTCTGGGAGCCGGACTCTGTGGTCGGAGCTCCCGGTCCTCCAGGGCAACCCATTGGCTGGGTTGCCTTGGAGGAGGAGCTCCGTAGCCACACGTTGGAGGGGCGGGGCTTAGGCCTATATAAGGCCGCGTTGTCGGCCCCGTCCCTCAGTTGGCGCTTGGCTCTGCACGGTGCAGAGCCAAGATAGGAAGGGAGGAAGACCGGGAATCTTCCCCGCCCACCCACCGCTTTCTCGTGGGTTTTTTCTGTCACAACTTTGGGCGGCAGCATAGGCCAGGATCTGCACGGTGTGATACCAGGGATAGGGAGCTCTGGTTTGGGAGTCACAAGGTACCCGGGGGCGAATAGGGCAGGCATAGGGCCATTGCGGGGGCCATACGTGGGAACGCCTCCCGGTGACTAGGGGCTTAGTGAATATGTGAACGCATGACATGGTTTGCGGTCAAGGTTGTGTTCCTTAGCCCCTAGGTCATCCCATGCGCCTGGTGGGTGCCAGGTTTTGAATCAGACAACATCGGGTTGTTCGATTCCGCAGATCCTGACCTCATGCTTTGTGCCAACCCTTACCAATTGCTTGCTAATAAAGTTGTGGCCTTTTCTTCCAATATGTTGTTGTGTGGTTATTTGCTGGAGCCTCTGAGGCAATTGGTGTTTGCTAATTGGTGATCATTGCTCCTGACCTGGGAATCACTCCTCTGTACCCAGGATCACACCAGGTCAGCATTCTCTGAAGAGGCCAGCCAAAGATGCAGGCGAAACGTCAGGAAGAAACTCTTCTAGAACATGGCCACATAGCTCCCAAACCCCACAAAAAACTATGGATGCCGGCCATGAAAGCCTTCGACTTCAGAAAAGGTATCATTGTTTTGTGGATTTTGGATGTTATTGTTCTTTGCTATAAGGTCAACATGGCTACCTCTGGATATGTACTGGTAGAGAATTCAAAATTTAATATGACCACTGCTGAAGCTACAAAAGCTGTCCAGGGTGCATAGGATCCATTGTACTACCCTTATCTGAAACGCTTGTGAGTAGAAATGGTTTGGATTTGGGGGGGATTTTGGAATAAGTGTATTTGCCTATACATACATAATGAGATCTTGGAGATGGGATCCAAATTAAAACACAACATTCATTTATGTTTCATACACACTTTATGAAATAGCCTGAAGGTAATTTTATGCAGTTTTAAAAAATAATTTGGTGAATGAAACAAATTTTGTGTATACTGAAAAGCAAAGGTGTCACTATCTCAGCTGTCCATGAGACATGTTTTGGATTTTGGAATATTTTGTATTTTGGAATTCTGAATAAGGGATTCAACTTCTACTTTGGTGAAAGGTGTGCAAGAGCATCCAGCCAGCTGTCAGACATACTAAGTGGCTAATCAATAGCTAGGTTTAGGGAAAGAGCTGTGATTGGGAGACTTTGGATGCTCTTGCTCCTTACACAAGGAAGTACCAAATAACTCTTTCAACTACTGGGAGTTAAACCAGCATAACCACCAGCAGGATTCTGGCCAGAGGATCCAAGCTGTGCAACATTGATTGGACAGTTGCTAAAACTCTATGGGAGCTGATTGCTGGGGTGAGTCCAGCCCAGGATAGAGACGTGAAATAATGGGACAAATCAAATTGGATTTCTGGAGGGAAGAAAACCACCAGGAAGTATATAAGACAGTGTCCAAAGTCAAAGGAATAGCTGGAGTTTGAACTGTGGAATATGAAGAACAGTCAGCAGGAGACCCAAGAAGGAAGAAGAAAACAGGACCAAGGACTGAAGAAGGGAGCAAACAGTCAACAGCAGTCCCAGAGAGGAAATCCATAGAGAAGGTGAGAATCTCTCTCTCTGTATGTCTGATTTGGTGTCAGTCCTCAAGAGAGCTGTGAACATGAGAGTTAATCCAGAGTTATGACTGATGAACAAATATTTTTGGAGAGAGGTCAGTGTTGGTCACTGTCAAGGCCAAACAAGGATTGACTTGCTATATATATGTAAGATAACTAGGATGGAGTCTCGCAGAGGCTTGGCAGCCATTACATGTAGTTGACATAAGGGAATTTTTGCCTTAGGTACCATTCTAAGTGGCTATTAAATAAGAGTAATCAGGATTACTAGTGTATGAGTAGATTAGTAGTATAGGGATCAGTAGACATACTGAAATTAATAAATTATGACTTGTGTTTATAGAATCATAGGTTTGGAAAAGACCACAAGGGCCATTTAGTCTAATGCCAGCCATGTAGGCCCACAGTCAAAGTTATTCTAAGAAATAGTTATCCAACCTCTGTTTAAAGGCCCATAAAGATGGAGAGTCCACCACCCTCTGAGGCAGATCTATTCCACTGTGGAAAAGCTCTTACTATCAGGAAGTTCTTCTAATGTTTAGGTGGCATCTCTCTCATGCAATTTGAATCCACCAGTCCATGTTCTAGTTTCCAAAGTAGCTGAAAACAAGCTTACTCCATCATCAACATGGCACTCCTTCAACTATTTTAAAATAGCTATCCTATTGCTTCTCAATATTCTCTTCTCCAAGCTAAACTTTCCCAGTTCCCTAAGACGTTCCTTATAGGACATGGCTTACAGACCTCTTACCATGTTGGTTGTCCTCCTTTGAACACATTCCAGCTTGTTAACATCCTTTTTGAACTGTGGTGCCCAGAACTGAACACAGTACTCCTGGTGAGGCTGACTGAGACTGAGTAAGGTGGTACTATTACCTCCCTTAATCTGGACACTGTGCTCCTTTATGTATTGTTAAACAAAACCTGTGTTTTATTCAAGGCCTAGGCAAATCTACCTAAGGCAATATTTGGGGTTGTTATGCTGGTGGCAGATACACAGTGGCTAAGAGTGGTCCAGTAGTGGGGAATAGGCCAGTCCATATATATGGATAATGGACATTTCATTGTAGTACCAATGGCATAGCTCTATAAGAGTGGTCTGTGATGCATTCCACCACCCTTCCTGAGGGGAATCTCTACTGGAGACTAACTGTGCAGGTTTTACAAGCCTATTTTGGTTTGCCCTGAAATATTCTGGGAATCTTAATTCCTCTTAAATATTTTGGGAACTCTATGCAACATAGAGAATTCTTTTGTAAGAGACTCCATGCTGCCGTACAGTGAATTACAAGTGAGGGAACAGGGAATGACAGTTCTGCCCAGATAAGTCTGTAATATAAAGATAGAAACATCCAGAAGCAGTCTTCTTGTTTATAGCTCCTGAGATTTGGAACATAAGACATTTGAAACTAGCTCTGGTCTTCTTCCCTAACACTTCTGACCTGAACCTTTTAATTGAAAATGTTAGGGATCTGTTACCTTCTCTGTCAGTCTGAGCTATGTCTACTCCTACCCTTATTCCCCCCACCTCAGTGCCATACAGTTATGGGTAAATATGGTGATGTGTCAGTTTAAGGGCTGTATAAACTGTCTTTCTGTGTCCCAGACTCACATGGTAAAATTGGAGATGAATGCTGAATTGGGGAGATCCAGGTCAAAGATGGCTTCTTTTGCCTCTGTGTGTGGGTTGCTCATGACAGTCCACACTCGGGTGAAGGCATAGCGGGACACAATTGATGAGCGTATCAAGAAGCTAGAGATGGTGAGCTAAGGAAGGAAACCACAAAGACAGTCAATAAAACTGTCTGAGATGTATTGCAGGTCAAGAATGAAAGTCAAGAATACAATCTCACCCCAGTAATAGCAATGCTGTTGCATGAGAAGTCCATGTTTTCTCCTGTGCTTGGAGACAAGATTGGAGGTTGTGTTTTGGACCACTCTGGTCACATATATACGACAAGATCCAGTTCTACAATCTAATTAGCTATGCTTAAATTGGTTACTTCACAATGGGAATTTACCTCTCAGCAAACAGAAGTTAGGGGTGAATACAGCCAGTATAAGGGTTGAACGCCCCAAAGTGTTGTTAAGCTCGATGGGACAGGACATTCCCCTCATTATTTGAACAGATTTCAAAGAACACACTGTTAAGACTAGTATTACTCCATTATTAAGACTATTGTTCAATCTAACTATGGCTACATTCTTCTAACTGATTCTGCTACCTGTATAGGGGAATGTCCTGTATAGAATAGGGCTTGCAATGATCTGGCTATAGTTGAAGATGAATAAAGATTGGTTAGTAGTCCAGCATGTCACCTACCTCGGTTTTGGGAGCTTTTACCTGACGTGTAGATCTCTGTGGAAGAAGACAAAAAGTTATTTCCTTCAAAATGAAAAGGAAATTCTTGAGAACAAAGAAAATGCAAGTGGAGTAGGCATATTTTGCACCAACTGATTTCCAAACAACCTTAAAAAACAAATTACTTAGCTGACTGCCCAAAGCCAGTGTGAAAACGTCCCACCAGTCAAGCTTGCCATCCCATGAAGATAGTTAAGAAAGTGTTTCCACCACCTTTCCAACCAGGGAAAGTAATGAATCCATGATATGCCTTCATGTTCTTTTCTGAGACATTGATTGACCACAGTGCAAAACAGAAAGCTGGACTAGACAAGTTTTTGGTCTAATCAGCATGGCTTTTATGTTTTTATGAGATTTCCCAGATTCAGCCTCTGTGACTACGGAAAGCCAGACCTTAGTTTTGTTGTTTTTTTAAGAGGGAAAATAGTCCTATTTCCTCCAGATTATATCCTGCCAAACCACAAGGTGTGGTTTACAGGAACAGGTAGTTTCCTTTTAAAGTCTTCCCTTAAAAGCCTGTTTACTAGCCCAGTGTGGTCAATCAAACTGTCCTTGAAGATATACAAGGAGGGCCTTATCAGGATCAGGTTGCCCTTTCCCTCTCTGGTGCAAGTTACAGCAAGCACTATCCAGAACAGAGGTACGTTTCAGAGAACCTGCTGAATTTTTTTTATCCATATAGATTCTGAAAATACAGGCGCCATCACCTTTCCTTCGATTTTGCAACACTTTATTCAGTTTTGCCACATAACCAATCTCTGTGTGTTTTGAGTCACTGGTTAATTGGAGATTTCCTTTAGATTTTTTTCATCCTGCCTTCTGTATATTCCCAACCCAACTCACCAGGTGCCTTCAAAGAATCCAGACATGTTGTTTTCCCAAGCAATTGAAGGCCAGGCAATCTTTGCTTCAGGGAGTCCACTGGGCTGTCTATTTTTCTTTCAGTTTATGCCATCCCTACCACAGGTGACATTTCCAGTTCTGCCAACTTTGTTTTTAATTGCTCCCCCAAAACCATTTCTTTCTAAACATGCAAATGCCTTTCTCCCTTTGAAGCCTGTAAGATCAGGAAGGAGGGTTATGCTCAATGCTTGCCACTTTCTTTAAACAAACAACTATTTCAGCTGCATGGAGATGCTGCCAGTGCAGGCTGTTCAGATCAGAGTTTGATCCAAGGTACGAAAAATCTTTATTCCAATTTCATAGTTTTTTGTGGGTTTTTCAGGCTATGTGGCCATGTTCTATAAGAGTTTATTCCTGACATTTTGCCAGCATCTGTGGCTGGCATCTTCAGAAGTCTAAACCTGCTATTTGCATGACGTTTTTTGCACACAAGTTGAATAAGTAGGGTGACTGTGTCTTCCTGCATAGCAGGGGGTTGCAATGGATGGCCCTTGTGGTGTCTTCCAGCTCTATGATTCTATGCAGACTTACCTGACCCTCTTGCCAACTGGGAACTATTCTGTTTCTCCATATTCTGTTCTAACAGTAGTCTCTTGTTCTAAGTGCAGATTTCTCAGGACTATCAAATGTATTGGCATTTCCATGTTTTAAGAGTGTTCCATAGCTTTTTGTGATCTATGCAAAGGCTTTGCTGTATTCTATAAAGCACATGCTGATTTTCTTTTGAAATTCCTTGGTGTGCTCCATTGCCCATTGTATGTTTGCAGTTTGGTCTCTAGTGCTTGCACCTCTGGGATTTCTCTCTCCATGTATGATTGGAGTTTGTGTTGCAGTATTTTAAGCATAGTCTAGCTTGCACGGAAAATTAGTGCTATGGTCCTATAGGTGTTGCATTCTTTTGTGTTTCTTTTTTTTTTCCTAGGGAGATTTCAGGCTTGATCTGTTCAAGGATCCATTTCTTTCTCTTTTAGAATCATAAAACTATAGAATAATAGAGTTGGAAGAGACCCCAAGGGCCATCCAACCCCATTCTGTCATGTAGGAAATCTCAATCAAAGCATCCCCGACAGATGGCCCTCCAACCTCTGCTTAAAGACCTCCAAGCAAAAAGCCTCCACCAAAACCTCCAAAGGAGTGTGTTCCACTGTCGAACAGCCCTTACTGTCAGGAAGTTCCTCCTAATGTTGAGGTGGAATCTCTTTCCCAGGAGTTTGCATCCATTGTTCCAGGTCCTAGTCTCTGGAGCAGCAGAAAACAAGCTTGCTCCCTCCTCAATATGACATCCCTTCAGCACACTTATCCAGCACCACATCTCAAATGCATTTATTTTCTTCTTACATGCCTATAAACTACAAGAGCCAACATGGCTGATCTTCTCTGTAGCACATGACACAATAGAACAGATAAGTAACAAGAGCCTGCAAGACCTAAGCCTGGGCATCAAGATGCCTGAAGAGGAGCAGCCAGTCTTCTCGGTCATCATTGTTCCTGCTTTTCTATTTCTAGTGAGGAGTGGTGGTGAAGGTGAAAAGAAGGAGCAAGATGTCCCATTGAGCTGTCACAAGATCTAACTCTAGTGCAAAAAGTGGCCACGCTACCCTTACGTGCATATCCAGATGTTTTGGACTTCAACAGCCAGAATCCCTCACCACAGACTATGCTGGCAAGCATTTCTGGGAACTAAAGGTCAAAACAGCTGGAGGGCTAAAGGCTGAGAATCACTGTATTAGGGGTTTTCTGTCATAATTCTTATGCATGCCATGATCCATTTCCTTTAGTTATTAAATGCATATTCTATCTTTCCATCAACAAATAGCACTGCAGGCAGGTAACTTCGGTAAAATGCAACAAAAAAATTATTTTAAAGTAATTTTTAAAATTAAAAATAGCTTTTTAAATGGAGGCAGTAAAAAGAGAACAACAACACTGAACCAGCAAGGAGCCTCCTTCAGCAACTTCCTAGAATAGCTGCCAAAGGAATGTTTGAATAAAAAGTCTTTGCCTGCTGGCAGAGGGACAACAGAAAGAATAAAAATAAGCTCCATCCCACACAGTGGGACTTACTACCCAGCAAACACACATAGGATTGCTCTGTAAACGTGCCAATTTTCTCAAAATCCCTTCCTCTTATTTTCAGTTCTCTATATATAATGTGTGTACGTGTGTGTATATGTGTGTGTGAGAAAAGAGGACATAAACATGGAAGCAAGAACGTCACTTTTAAAGAACCCATAAAACCCTGAGTACTGATATGTTCCAGTCAGATATATATATATATATATATATATATATATATATATATGTTTTTAAACAATGGGGAAAATTCAATAAAATAAATGAAAACTTATCCTTTAATTACAAATGAAACAAATCTACGGTGCTTTGTTATGAATGATATGGGAATCTTATCACTTCTTGACAACTTTGTTATCTTTGGTGGACACCATGCCTTCTTCCATTCATTCAACCGCAAATATTATTCTCACGACTTTATTTTGCGCCTTGATCTGTTTACAGAACATCTTTTTTATGTATCCAATGTCTTGAATCCAGAAATAAAAATTTTACAAATATACACATGCAAAAACAGATTTCCACCTGCCCAAAAGCTTTTTCTGAAATCTGGAAGATTATAGACTGAAAAATAAAACTGAAATTCTATTAATTCAACCATGCTTTTTTAAACAGGGGATTGTTTAGCAAGGAGATTAGAAAACAGTGGGGGGAGGGTAATAATAATAATAATAATAATAATAGCAGCCTCTCTTCGAGGAGATGTGGGAAATAATAGTAATAATAATAATAATAATAATAATAATAATTAATAGAGAGATCTTGTACCACCGTTGAGACTAACTGAAAGAAAGAAATTGGCAGCATGAGCTTTCGTAGACTTCAGGCTACTTCCTCAGATGCTTTTTAATAATAATAATAATAATAATAATAATAACAATAATAATAATAATTCTTTATCATCTCTCCTCAAGGCTTGAGGCAGGGATCAACATATTAAAATACAAAACACAATTAAATAGATATGACTATTTTTTCTGTCTTTCTACTCCCACTGGTGGGGTTTTTCATCACACCCATTGCTGCATGTATAAAAATTATTCTAGGACACTAACTATTTTTTATGCCTGGCTTGAAACCTTCCCATTCATGGACTGCACCTGCTGTGTTTTGGTTTGTTTGGTCACTTGAAATTTGGATAGGAATGAGTTGCAGCTGCAATGCACTGGATTTGAACCAAGATTGCACAGTGGTGTTGAGTGCCTGGAACTGGATAGAGAATATGCACTCTGATTCCCGTTAGTGACAATGAAGTTCCAGTGCCCAAAACATGAAAAAGATGGTCACAGAATGGACAAGATTCACAGCTGGTGTCCTTGCCCTGGAGGCCACAGGCCAGAGCCTCAGGGATTAGTTTCTTAGCTAAATCCAGAATGCTTGGCTTGGTCCCAGACTGAAAGGTCTTGAGGTGAAAGAAGCTCTGTGGGAGTGGAGCCATGGGAAGTCGGGGCATTTCTGACATGGATTCACTCTTTGGTGTAGAAATGATGCTGTTTTGGACCCATTAGCTAGAAAGTACAAAATGGATAAAGGATTCTCACCCTCTATTGGAAAGAGAGTAGGAATGTTTTGAGTAACAGTAATTCAGAAGCCCATGGAGCCACGAAAGCTTGCAACATATATTGTGCATTTCGGTTGGCTGATAAAGGTATCACTGATGGATTTTTATTTGTATTTGTTAAATGGCCAGCACAGCTCCCCCTGCATGTTTTCCGTAATTCAGAGCATTCTAGAATGGAAAGGATACTGTTATTTATGCATTATAAAACCAGCTTTGCTGTCATTCTCTATAGAGAACAGCCTTTTCATTTTGCCTGATGAGGAAGACTTCGGTGTAACCATGCATTTTGCACCATATTTTATCCATTTACATCTACAAATAAGGACAGCTACTTGCCTAGTATGCATTCCAGGTTTACTGTGCAATCCTAAGAGAAACACTGATGACTAGGTTACTCCTTTCTTCAGCCTTTTGATCCCATTTTCTTTTTCAAATTCAAGAGTAGAACCCTGGAGCAGAACCTCTATACTGCTCTTGAGCAAGCATTTGGCACTAATGTCTCCAACTGATTGTCTCACTTGATTTTTCCATTTTCTTAAAGCAACAACAAAAGCTGCCAAAGACCAAGAAAACAGCAGGGTATAGCCCTGGCCTAATACCCATCACCCCCCAGTAGCTTACCTGATGGGGAGGTACATGGCTCTGAATAGGGTGTCCCACAGTGCTTAAAGGTGCCAGGATCAGGAGGAGATAGACAGAATATCCCAGGAGCTGGTCCATGACTGGCACGAAAGTTTTGCCTCGTCCTTGCAGAAGGCTCTGTGGATGAGAACGCCTCCCTGGCATCTCTTTCAATTTGTACTTTTAAACCTTAGGATTTTTTTCACCTCTTTTTTTAAAAGGACCTATAAATGTAGCATTCATCCTGATACAAGCCTTGATTGTCCATGCATCCAAGACTGGAGGGTGGCCAGTTTCACTGGTTACTCCATAAGTTGAAATGAAAACAAAATATTCTGAAGAGCCCCGTGTCCTGTTTTCAGCACTTGATGAGGGCTCTAGAAAAAATAAAATAAAACAAACAGTTCTACAAATATGCCATGTAAATAGAGGATGGGTCCAGAGAGTCAAGAGGACAGCAGAAGGTCACTGAAAAAGGACCAGCATTGTTCCCTCATTGTACCTGCTGCAATGTCTTTTGGCAAAGATGTGACAGTTTCTAAACCACAGAACCGAAAATTCTCAGTATGTGTGTGTGCGTGAGGATTAGGAAGGGAGAGATTTCCTGAGTGAAGAAACCTTAATTAATTTATCCAGTTTATTTTTTGCCCAAGGTTAGCTCTCCCAGTTTTGCAAGAAGCAAATCTCTCTGCTAGTGGTGAAGCAAAAAATATTTCTGTTTCCACTGCTCAGGCTGCGAAATAAACAAGCATGCTGGCCTGCAGCACTCAATTTGTGAAGGAACAGGGAGAAGAGAACACAGGCCTTCTCCACATACTGTACATACATACATATAATTTCATGCAAGTTTAGAGAGGCACTGGAATTTTTCTACTTCAGGTTCTAAAATAGGTTGAATAGCATATATTGTTATTTGGGAGTGAAAGGAATATACCACCATTAAGTGCTTTGCCTCTGTCAGTAAAATACCTTGGGTCAGAATGGTACACACAGCAAGACACACAACATATTAACACACAGCCCTGCTGGAACACCTAGTATTGGTTCCCCACATCTCCCATTCACAGTGATATTTCCATTGGCCTGTCGTGAGTAGTAACCATACCTAGACATATCTCAACAAATGCTATTAGCCAAAAAGCCTCTCTGAAAACTCCCTAAAGTGTAGCATCTACTACATCTTATAGTGGGGAACATGGCATACTGGAAATGTTTTGCAATACGCTTGCATTCTCTGCAGAAATCAGGACATAAAAGCCGGCATCCCATACCCTCTAATAGTTCACAGATGAAAACTGGAACAGCTGTGTCCAAGCAACATCATAGGATGGTCAAGATGGCAAAAGTTATTAATGAAGAAGAATACATAAGCTATGGCCCCATACAGACAGGCCAAAATAAAGCTGCTTTGGGTCACTTTGGATTTATGCTGTTTAAATTATGCATGCATATCAAGAGTCCAGGAGCTGTGCCAAAGCCATGATCCAGTCCTAAGGACTGGAGCGCAGCTTTGGCGCAGCTTCCGAACTTTTGATATGCATGCATAATTTAAACAGCATAAATCCAAAGTGACCCAAAGCAGCTTTATTTTGGTCTGTCTGTATGGGGCCTATGAGAGGCAGATTGCGCCTGCTTTGGTATGGTTGTGAGAGAGGCATATAAGAGCAGAAAGATAGCATTTAGCAATAGCAATAGCATTTACATTTTTATACCGATTAATAGTAAACTCGGTAGTCTCTAAGCGGTTTACAATTTATAAACCAGCATGTGTGCTTCTGGGGAAATAATACACTATAAGTAGGGAGTAGGAGGCAGCTACACCTTGCTAGTAGGGATGTGATTAATGTTGCTGTTCATGAAACATATGGGATTTGGGTTTTCTCAATGCTTGGCTCAAGTATTTATGAGCTCTGAAATTTGGCACATGCTTGTCTGAAGTGTGAAAATTTGCAGGTACTTAATTTGAACAAGAATTAATGGGGCGGACACTACCATGGGAGCTTCGATGTTCAGGTAATTTTTATTGCTTAAGTAATAAAATAATACTTAAGCTATTCATTTTCATTGTATGAGTCTCAACCAATTGAATTACTCCACTGGGCTGAAGGAGGGAAGAGGGAGAGGGAGGAATTCCTTTCTAAAGGTAAACACAAGCCATCTTTCTTGTTAGATACTGTGGAAGGGAAAGACAGCCAAGTGTTTTGTTGTCCGTTCCAATCACCACCAAAAGATCCATTATAGTGTAAAATCATAAAATTATAAATATGCATGTGTGTTTCATGTGCATCTGGCATTGTACATCAGCTTGCACAAATATAGTAGGATCACCTAGATAACTTGATATTGCTCATTTTAATAGTGTTAGACTCAGTTAAAACAATTTTAATTACTCCACTGGACTGCAAGAGGAGAGAGGGAATTCCATTCTAAAGATAAACATAGGCCATTCTTCCTTGAATAGAGTTTTATGGAGGTGTTTTTTTTTTTGTTCACACCACTAATTGCAAGAAGAGTCAGAACGTTGTATAGTCCGCATTCTTCGAGTATTTTTCAGGAATAGTTTGGCTTCTGTATAAGGAATGACTAAGTTGAAATATCTTGCTGTTCACAGAAGAGGGAAAACAATAATAAAATTTCTCACCCTTTTCAAGGATGGGAAGAATAAAGGGAGAAATTTACATCATTACTTGCTAATGCCATCTCTTTGTTCAGTATTTGATGGTAGGGACTACCAGCTGAACTGGGTGCCATGCATGGTCACAGACTATACACTTAAGGTGTCTTCACCCACCAGGATGTACAGTGGACCCTTGTTATACGCTGGGGTTTGGTTCCAAGATCCCGTGTATAACAAAATCCGTGTATGCTCAAGTACCATTAAATATAATGACATAGAAAAATGGTGTCCCTTATAAAAAATGGAAAATCAAGATTTGATATTTGAAATTTATACTTTTTTTGAACATTTTCAAACCGTGTATACTTGAATCCGCATATAAAAATCCGTGTATAAGAAGGACCGACTGTATTATGAGGATAGTTAGGATGATTTCCCTGGTTGTAACATTGCGTTGCATACTGTGCAACATGGCCCTGAGGTACGAGAGATGCCCATCATGCCAAGGTGCTTTTAAGGTCTTAGTGAGCACTGAAGAGAAATCAGCACTGTACCAGGACCAACATCCCATGGCATCATGGTCCAGAGTTCTTTTCAGGGCCTGGAAATAAGCATACAGCACCCATGAGAGCAATGATAGTGGCTACTACTATCAGGCTGCTGGGTAAAGATGAGCTGGCTGACTGGGAAACACATCCTATACAGTGGTACCCCGGGTTACGAAATTAATTCGTTCCGCCGCCGCTTTCGTAACCCGGAATACTTCGTAAGCCGAAAAAGCCATAGGCGCTAATGGGGAAAAGCCGCGATTTCGTGTGAAATAGCGCCGAAAAGCACCAAAAAATTTTTCGTAACCCGAAAAAACCTTCGTAACCCGGAACAGTTTTTTTAAAGGGATTTTTTTCGTAACCCGAAAATTTCGTAAGGCGGCGCATTCGTATCCCGAGGTAACACTGTACTCAGAAGGCATGCTAATCAGCTTGGGACTTTTTTCTTACCTGGGTCCCTTTTACACTACACAAATGTAGCATCATTACCCCACTTCAATTGCCATGGCTGAACCCCCTGCAACCCTATGGTTTGTAGACTGGTGGGTTTCCAGAGCCATCTGGCTGAAAATTCTAAATACCTCTCCTTAAACCACAAGACCCAGGATTCTATAGGACAGCTGAAGAGGAACGATAGTACTATAATTGTATAGGGTGAAAGGGCCTCAGGAGGGCTTTGACCATTATCTCCTATATCTCACCCTGCGTCCTAAAGAGGGAGCTACTAAGGCTGTTGGAATAGGAAACTTTGGCATTGTTATGGATTGTGTGTCATGATGCAGTATGTATCTTAAGGGAGTGTCTCTGGACTGCTGCAACATCACTGACTTTGTCTATATCTGCATAAGGCTAGCAGAGTTCATGAGTGAGCTCTGGTAGAGATTCTGATTATACCAAGAACACATTTGTCATTTATCATTTCTCTGTTTTTCTTTTGTTTTTTTGCATTCGCCTTCCCACCTGGGCTTAAGTGGGCATGGTGGATGTTCCTCCAGTGTATCTCTGGATCCAGTTGGAGGGGTTTCTTACTATCATTTGAACCTGCTATATAAATTCAACTTATTGATGATTGTACAGCAAGGAGTACACAACTCCCATGTTGCAAAAGCTCTACTGGCTACCAGTCCATTTCTCAGCATAATTCAATGTGATGGTTAGGACTTTAAAGCCTCACATGACTCAGGCCCAGGTAATTTGAAGGACTGTATTCTCCCTTATGAACCAGCCCACACTCTGAGATCTGCTGGGAATGCTCTTCTCTCTCTGCCAGCACCCTCACAGACACATCTGATGGGAACATGGAAGACGACCTTTTCAGTGCCAGCCCACACTGAGAGACTAGACTGGTACCCTCCCTACTTTCTTTTTGCAGACAAGGAAATACCTTTTGTCTTATTCCGACAGGTATTTGAGGAGTGATTATATAAAGCCCATATTACACAATGTGCTGGCTATTGGTAATTGTTGTGCTGGTGTGTGACTGAATTATATATGTTTTAACCTGGTTTTAATTTAATGGTGTTTTAACTTTTGTATCTTCTGGGTTTTAACGTTTTTTTAAAAAAAACTATTATAAGCCACTTTGAGTCAGAATCTGTGGAAAAGTCAGGATATAAATAAATACAATGATAGAAGTGGGCCCCATGGTAACTGCTGGAGTTTGGTTCCAGGACCCCCTATGGATACCAAAATCCATGTATGCTCAAGTGCCACTAAATACAATGGCATAGAAACATGGTTTGCTGTATATAAAATGGCAAAATCAAGGTTTACATTTTGGGGTGTGTGTGTGTGTGTATTCAAACTGTGGATTCTTAAATCCATGGATAAAGAATCCATGGATATGGAGGGCCTACAGTCATGGGAAAGCCATGCCTTGGCAGTGGGAAATGGCTGTTGTGACCATTCCAAAAAAAGAAAAGCAATGTGTTTCTTCTCCCATCTATCTTAGTCAGTAGTTGCTAATAAGCCATCCTGGATCTGCAAAATAAGATCTTCTGTGCTCCTCCATTGCAGCAATTAACACTTCTAGGAACAGGAATGGAAATAGTTTGGCCCCATGGAATCTAGCCAGTTCCCAGTGGACACAGTGTAGGTTTCTACCTCCTGAGTCCAGCAGCAAACACCAACAGTTTGCCAACATACTTTTTTTTTTAATGACATCAAAAATCTGAGCGCTTGACTGTTCTTTTCCAGTAGTTTGCCCATGCTGTTGCTTTTGGAAATGACATTTCAAAAATTATTCTGCTGATTATGATGTTGATAATAAAATTTCTCTCTAGCCTTGTTGATCAAAGAACTGGTTGTTTCACCCTTAGAGAGGGAGTCAGTTCCTACCAGTGTTAAACATCAGATGAAGTCTTTTGGTAGCTGATGCACACTACACACATTTAAAAGTTACAGCCCAACTCCATACCACCTTCTGCTCTTGCATAATTTCAAATAATTTAAATCCATCCTCAAATTAAAGGTTCCTGGCATCTTCTCCTTGAAATATTATTGTACATTGGGCCCTTGGTATCCACTTGGGTTTGGTTTTAGGAAACCTTCCCCCCATGGATGCTCAATTTCTATTATATACAATAGCATAGTAAAATGATGTGCCTTATAAAAATTATAATTATAAATTGTGTCCGCTATAAAAAATGTTTTAAAAATATTTTCAGGCCATGAATGGTGCAACTGTAGATGCAGAATTCTTTGGATAAAGAAGGACTGCAATGTATTGGTTTCTCAGTCTATCAGGTGTTACAGAATCAAATTTTGTAATACTGTACTGGTTATTTAGATTCTGTCCAAGAATCTAGGACTGTTGTTGTTGTTTGCCTCCAAGTCATTTTCGACTTATGACAACCCCAAGGCAATCCTATCATGGGATTTGCATGGCAAGATTTGTCCAGAGTAGGTGTGCCATTGCCTTTCCTTGTGGCCGAGAGCATTTGATGTGTCCAAGGTCACCCAGTGGGCTTCATGGCCAAATTGAGAATCGAACCCTGGTCTCCAGAGTCATAGGCCATTATCAGATGAGGCTTGAACTGGGGGACTTCAGCACTGGGCGGTTCGAATTAACGTTATTTCGCTCAATACGATCATACCTGGGAGCCCCTACGAATTGGCAGGATTTAAATTGGCCAACACGCATTCGCGCGAAGTGTATTCAGTGCAGAATGCATAGTCACACCGGTGCTCAACATGAGGATTGGGCGATTCGTGTCGGCCCCCTCGCACATGCTCAGTGGTGCCCTGCATGGGTTGCGACCTAAAACGCTTCCGGGGTGAAAGGGGAGGTCCCGTCATGACAGCCCGGTAAACAGCTGGAGAGCCAGCTCATGCACATGAACAATCGCGATACAACGTGCCCTCTGTACATTCCTCTCTGTTTCCTCTCTACATTCCTGCTTGGTTTTAACGTTACCATGACCTTCCCTTGCAACAAATTAGCAATGCCCGGTTGTACGTGTGTGTGTGTGTGAGTGAGTGAATATGTATTCTGGGGGGGGGAGCACCAGTTCCAGCGGCTGTCAAAGAGGCTGGATGGCCATCTAATGGGGATGCATTTTTCCTCCCCTGCCTCGCAGCTTGGGAGCCGGCATAAGCTGCATCCCAAGAAGGCAAGAGGCGCGGGGCCGCTAGAATCGCGGCGATCGCCGCCGTTCCAGCGGCCCCCGCGCCTCTTGCCTTCTTGGGATGCACCCTATGCTGGCTCCCAAGCCGGGAGGAGGAGGAGGAGGCTGTCGGAACCACGATTCCAGCGGCCCCCCGCGCCTCTTGCCTTCTTGGGATGCAGCTTATGCTGGCTCCCAAGCCGAGAGGCTGAAGAGGGAGCCGCTGGAACCGCCACCCCCGCTTCCCTGGATGCAGCTTATGCTGGCTCCCAAGCCGAGAGGCTGAAGAGGGAGCCGCTGGAACCGCCACCCCCGCTTCCCTGGA
>NC_056523.1:188871359-189045768 GCF_019175285.1 Sceloporus undulatus
ACCGGCAAGAGGAAAGACCCACCGGAAGTTAAAATAGGAATCTGGGGGTCTTGCGATGGAATTCAGGACAGGGTGGTCACACCAGAGCCATTCGCACTGAGATCGAACAGAGCCCCAACCCAGGATATTGCCAATCCACTTTTCAGTGCACTGGCCAACACGCTCCAAAAAGAGGATCCAGTACGCATTCAGTTTGGCATCTCGCGCATTCACGTGCGTTCGGATTGGGCCATTCGAATGATGGTATGATCGTATTGAGCGAAATAACGTTAATTCGAACCGCCCAGTGCTGAAGTCCCCCAGTTCAAGCCTCATCTGATAATGGCCATAGTCCAGCACTCAAACTGGCTCCCAAGAATCTAGGATCTGGTGAGGTATTCTGGAATAACATGGCATGTTCTAGGCACTGTCACTTTTTATGCTATAATGATCCTAGCTAGGGAGATTTCATTCAGAAATCTTCCTCGTCCATTTGGAATTGCTCCCAGATAATAATGATAATGATAATAACCACCAGTACCACCATCATCATAATAATTTATACCCTGACTTTTCCTCAGAACTGAGACATCAAAATATTGAAGACAACCAGCTTAAGGAAGAAAAGCAGAAATTTTATTAGAAAGAATTGGGGTGAATTAACTTAACCATTATATCAAGGAAACCAGAGATAATGTTACCTTTTAAAGTAATTGGCTACAATTCCAATGGGACCAAAAGTAGATAGTTACCACTATCGTTACCATTTTAAAAGTAGCTTTTAAAAGTTTCTCAAAAGAAACTGAAAAATAAACTCCTTGAAAAGCCATCTGGATGCTGTAGGCCTCTGGCAGGTGGAACAAAATGCACCTTTCTCCCCACCTCCTTCCTCATTGCCTCAACACCCACAAAGGAGCATTAAAACAGCATATGATATTCCTCCGTCCAGTGACATCTGGCAGCTTCCATGGCAGGCTGTGAATCTGCTCTGGTTTGAGACCAAGCTAGCCAAGGTACTGATCTATTTGGGGATGAAGTTCAACACCTAAGAGAGCTCATTTAAAATCTAGTCTAAAACCTAGAGGTGTTTCACTGCCCCGCTGATATGGAAGCCACTGGCTGCCATGACTTCCTCTACCATTTACTGAGGCCACAACCCCTGTAACAATAAAACTAAAAGTTACAGGTACTCATGTTGGTGTCTCATGCTCTGCTTTGGTGGATGGGAAGAATGCTTTGTACCATTGGCCTCTGGCTGGTTACATTGAGATAGCTAAATAAAATAAATGTATCCACACATTCTGCATCCATGGATTCAACCATCCATAGCTTGAAAATACTCAAAAAATAATAATGATTCCAAAAAACAAAGCTTGATTTTGCCATTTTATATAAGGGATGCCATTTTACTTCCCCATTGTATATAATGGGACTTGAGTGAGTATCCATGAATTTTGGTATCCAGTGCAAGACTTGGAACCAAGGCCCAGCAGATAGCAAGGGCCCATTGTATATTGGAGAAACAGACAATTAAATTGCTCTTGTTAATTACAGCTGTAACAGGAACTGATCTTGGAACTGGAACAGTACCGCTTAAGTGTAATCAAAGCATCTTTTAAAGCTTGCCATCTGGAGGGACAAAGTATAATCCTATTTGAGTCTTGCCTGCACACTGTGTACGTGTGCAGATGCACACATCCCTTTGCTGAATGCTTGGCACTCAGGAGTTATGCTTTCCTAGATAATTTCCCTTCCAGCCACCTTTTATGTTGTCTTGAGCCTTTCCTTTCCAATATCAGGGTTTAGGATGACTACTATGGCGAGCATTTACTTTGGCGTTTTTGAACCTGTTCCCACGAGAGCATGTGAACATTCATTCATATATGTACTGCTGTACAGTGTTACCCCGGGATATGAATGCGCCGCCTTACGAAATTTCCGGGTTACGAAAAAAATCCATTTAAAAAAACTGTTCCGGGTTACGAAGGTTTTTTCGGGTTACGAAAAAATTTTTGGTGCTTTTCGGCGCTATTTCACACGAAATCGCGGCTTTTCCCCATTAGCGCCTATGGCTTTTTCGGCTTACGAAGTATTCCGGGTTACGAAAGCGGCGGCGGAACGAATTAATTTCGTAACCCGGGGTACCACTGTACATCTCTTTTCAATGTACAGTCTCTTTTCAAAGAACAACAGCTACCTGAAAAAGAATATGTATGTGAAGAGGGCCTTTTGTGAAGATTTCTACGAACAACATTCTCTGTGCCTGCTTGTAGACTGTACAATGGAATTTCCTTTCTTCTTATACCTAACCATGTCTATATCTTTTCTTCTAGGACTAAGCCCAAGATGTTTCGCTGCCTGAGGCACAGCAAAAAATTAGTGTGCCCACCTCACCCCCAATTCAGGGTGCATAATATCTGAACACAAAGTATTTTGCCACATGAGGCGCAAAAAAAAAAATATCCCTCAAGCACCTCTCTCCTTGGCCTGTCAGTAAAAATACCATATCAACATGGTAATAACTAACAGTTGGCTACCCTTCAATAATACTCAAAATCTTTTATGTGGAGCTACCTTATTCTGTCTAGTAGGGTTTGGAGCAAGAGGCAGAATGTTTTGCCCATGATGGGATTTGAGCTGGCCAACTCCTGCGCTTGTATCTTTTACAGATTTGCCATGGAGTTTCCTTGGCCATGTCTGGGCTGACTGCCACTTTCTCTGTTCTCTTGCACATCTCAGGGTGTTATAAAATGACAGCCACACATCCACACCTCAGGCTCCATGCGTTAGTTTCTTCCATCTCCATGACATCTGTGGGCACTGACATAGTCCTTAATAAGTGGGAGGCTGGAAATGCATCTGAATTTTTTTCCCTCTTGCCTTTAAAAAAAAAATCTGGCTAGGTATATTTTCCCTCTCCTGCCTAGCAGCACAGACACATAGGATATGACAACTATGTTGCTGGTGCGGCAGAGGTATATTTCTGGACCCAGTTTATGTTGAATATAGGATTGCCCTTCCTGTGGAGATGTTTTCTTCGCCAAAGGAGAAAAGGTCAACATTCTGTAAGAAAAGTATTTTTCCTCTATACTTTGAAGAAACGTTCCTAAACAAAGTAAAAACGCACATGAAATAAGCTTGAAAGAAGCCTGAGAGAGTTTTTCAAAGAAATTAATCAAAGCTAGGGAAAACATTACAACACTATCCTGTCTTCCCTGGTTGTTTATTGAGACATCCATTTTTGGTACATAACATAATGGATCACTACCAAGGCTGAAAAGAACCATTTCCAAATCGAGGATGTCTTTTGCCTCTGTGTCAATGGCAGTCAGGCTGAAGCTGTAACGTACCATTATTAATTTTTTTACAAAATATTAGGATATTAAAAATTCATTCCCCTTGAAATTAAAACAAAATAAGTTTGCACACATTGAAGACAGCACAGCTACAGTCTGTATGCTTGTGCACACATGTTGTTGTACACAGGCTGAGTTTTTCATACACATATAACACTGTATGCAGACTGATGACCTGTATGTACCCTGGTACACTTATTCATATAAGTGGTAATATAATAGAATATACATATATTTGTACAGCAGTTTCTAAATTTATCTAGAATTGTTTCACAGTTCACACTTAATGGACAGTAAAAATAAGGAATTTTAAGATATTGCATACATCTATTTTTTAAAATTAAGCAGTTATTAAAAGTATTGCTGCTACTTTCCACAGAGATAAGTTCTAACACATTCAGTGGGACTTGAATAGATATACGTATGTTTTCTGGAAAAGCTGCTAGTTCTACCTAAACTTTATACAAGTAATTGTATTGCATAAGGTGCTTGCTATTTTCTACCCACCCAAAACACTGTGATGAAATTAGGACAATGAAATAAAAATGCTAATGAAAGACAAGAATATTTCCTGACAATAATATATTCAAGAAGAAAAGCAAAAGCAAAAAGGACAGTGTAAACAGCTATACAATTTAAATTGCAAAAGAGAACAGAAAAATAGAGTTGGACAAAATCTAATAAATCAGATAGCTACTTAGGATCTCAGTCCTGTCTATGGAGTCTATCACACTGGGGCTAATTTTGGCATTAAAGAGAGATTAAAGCACATTTAAAGCATCCCACAAATAAAGCGAAAATGGCGAGTAATTGTGCAAATGATTATCACACGTAATTGTACAAATAAAGTTATATCAGAAATACATTGTCACTGAAATCCTGATAGTAAAAAGATGTGTGTTAATGCTTCTTTGTGATGGCGGGTTTTGTGCAACGTCATGTGAAATCATTTCACATCATTACATAATTTTCCCAGGATATTCACAGGATAAACTCCCGATCTCCTTCGTATGATAAACTAGTACCTCTGGAATGCAGCTCCAGACCTCATCCTGCCTCTCTCTGGCCTCAAGTCTCTTCCTGAATGAACCCAGCACTGGAGCTCTTAGGTACAGTTTTGTCCTTTACTGTCTTATTTAGCTGATGTTTTTAATTCACACACACTCTCCCTGTGCTGTTCTCACTTTCCTCTCTCAAATCTTCAATTCTTTTGAACTGCCTTATTCTCCCACAAACAAAATATGCTCAGAATTTCGTGCAGCAGCTTCTTAGGCTGTATCTAAGATTTAGGTTTCAGGGATACATTTATAGCTTCCTATGAAGTGAATATAAGTTCATCTGTTCACACGTACATGTATTAATTCTACCCAGATATAGCTGTGCCCTTGGTCTGAACTCTGCATTTAAAAGGATTCTTGTACCTGGGTACAAAGAATGAATACAGGTAGAGAGCTTCTCACAAATATCTGAATGTGTGTAATTTCATATGAACACATGCACAGTGTAGCATGTGAAAACCTGACTATTTGTGATATCTGGGATGAAGTGAGCATTAAATTAAATGTGCATAGTGAGGTAGCATTTAAATATCTTGTGGGGACTGGGCTACCTCACATTTCATGTGCAGAGAGGTGCTGATTTGAAAAAGACCCCACTCAAAAGGAGAATCAGCACCTACCACATGGTTTTTGTCAGAGAATAAGCCTTTTGAAAATGGACAAAATATTGCCAATTCTATTTATTATGGGAGTAAAAGTGACAATTTGTGTAAAAAGGGAATGGAAGGAAATAATAAAGCAGTACTGGAGCTGAGAGGCAGTTAGTGACCCTTTCAACGTTGGTTTGTTCAACTGCTGTTCTGCTACCCATAAACTATTTTGGTTTCCACACCTCAAACAGTGACTCCTTTTTTCAGTTCTTAGCTTCTGATCTTTCTGCCAAAGGCCATATCCTTCTCAGCTCTGAACCTGTCCATGCTGATCCTGGAAAGGGAGTAAGAGTGGGCAGACAGTTCAGTTCTAACACCTAATACATAGCCTGGACAATTCAGCTGAATGCCAGGTCCATCCCCTTGGTCTATCCACTGGTTAAGAAGCGTGTAGATGTGCATGTGTACACACACACACACACACACACACACACACATAAGACATAATTTAAGATGCATGGGAGTCCCACGGTTGCACAGTTTCAAGCACTGCCAAGAAACAGCAGCCATAACTAACCAATGATTTCCAGCTCTCTCAGGGAATGCCAGAAGACTACTTAAATGGGAGGTTTCCACTTCAGCATCTATTCCTGGAGCCTGCCATAAGAGACTCTGAAGACAAATTATTCACTGGAAAATGTCTCGTATAGGAGTGGAGGAATTTCATTGGAGTTCAAGTCACCCTTTCAGTGCCTGTCAGGTTTCTTTCTCTCAAGAATATAAAAACTATCTTGGATCAGACCAAAGGCATATTATTCTGTTTATTCAACGGCCAAACAAATAAGAGATGAGCACAATAATATCCTGCTGCCTATGCTCCCAACATGCTGTCTTTGATGCCAAAGGCACTAGATAGCTATAGTGACCAGTAGCCCTTGGCAGCCTTATCTTCCTGATACTTGCCTAACCTTCTTTTAAAACCAGCCAAGTTGGTGGCCATCAGTATGGCCACTTTGCGGCAGTGAATTCCATGGTTTAAGTTTGCATTTAGGGAGCAGTAAAGTTGGCCCTCCACATTTGTAGCTATGACTTTTTTGGATTTGATTATTTGCAGTTTTGATTAATATGTTTTTTCTAGGAATCTCTAGGTCCTCCAGCACAGCTCTGCCAGATGTTGACCATAGAATTGTGCTGGAGAAACTAGATGTTCCTAGAGGAACACACTTCTCTAGGCATTTGTAGGTCCTCCAGCATGATTCTGTGGTCAACATCTGGCAGGTGTTGTTCATAGAGTTGCACTGAATGACCTGGAGATTCCTAGAGAGGTGTTCTCTGAGTTAAAAAGAATAGTGTTTTTTGTTATTTGCATTTTTTCCACATTCATGGGGGTCCTTCACCCCTACCCCAGCATATGTGGAGGGACCACAGTATTTCATTTTATCTATCCTGGATTATCTACCACTCATGTTAAATGCTGGTGTTACAGAAATAGAGTTAAGCACTCTAGTGTTATGAGAGGGAGAAAAGGTTATCTCCAGCTACTTCTTTCATACTGTACATACTTTTGTGTACATTTATCATGCCCATCTTTACATTTTGAAGGTATAAATCCTCCAGTGTTGTAACCTTTCCATATTGGAGTGTTGCTCCAAATTCTTGAACACCTTGGTTGTCCCTTTCTGTGCTTTTCCCAGCTCTATCCTATCCTTTCCAAGGTGTGGTGACTAGAATCGAGTACTATATTCCAAGTGCAGTTGAACCCTGTGGATGTTATTATCCAATCAATTTTATTTTGTATGTTTTTCATAATACACTCCAAAATTTTCTTCATAACACACTGGGTTGATATTTTCCAGATCCAGGATATCTTTCCTTATCATTCATCACCAGCAGAGACACATCAAGGTATAAGTAAGGTAGGATTCCACCCACTTTCCAATCTGCATAATTTTATACTGCTTTCATTGAACCTTGTTTGCCATTTTAATCCTATTTCACCATTCTGGAGAATTCGATAATTTTCCAAAATGGAGCCAGGTATTTGTGTTAGGAAAGGTGCCATTAAGCTTGCGCATAAATGATCTAGAGTTAGGAGTGAGCAGTGGGGAGGCTGAGCAGTTAAGCTATGATCACAAAAAGTGACTGAAAAATCTACTATTTTTATTATCTTTTTTCTATTCTTTAACCAGTTATCAGCTCGTAACAGAACCTTTCCTCTTAGGCCATGGGCACTCCAGTTGCTCAGGCATCTTTGGTGAGAGACTTTGTCAAAAGCTTGTTTTGAAAGTACAGCATCTATCAAATAACTCTTGCTGCAGTGCATTCAAGTCGCTTCTGATTTATAGTGACCCTGTCACAGGGTTTTCTAGGCAAGATTTGTTCAGAGAGAGGTTTGCACTTGCATCCTTCTGAGGTTGAGAATGTATGACTTGCTTAAGGTCACCCAGAGAGTTTTAATGGCTGAGCAGCTAAACAGGGATATGAACCCTGGTCTCCAAAGCCATAATCCAATGCTCATACCACTTTACCACATTGGATCTTGCTTTTATTATACCTAAATCTAAATTAAAAGGAGCCCTGGTGGTGCATGGTTAAATGCTGATACTGCAGCCACAATGTTGTGAGTTCGATCCCTGGGTTTCAGAGTTCACACAGCCTTCCATCCTTTTTGTAGGTTGGTAAAATTAGTACCCAGCTTGTTGGGTGCAATTGGCTTACAGATTGTAAGCTGTTTAAGAGACAGCTGAGTTCACTATGAAGCGGTAAAGAAATGTAAATACTAACTCTATTGCTAAATCTTCCACAGGTATCTTCCCTCAAAATTACACACTAGAGACAGATACAAATAATTCAGTCAACCTCTAATGCCCATATTTTGGAGGTAGGTGGAGTGCTCCTTGAGATCATCTGGCCTGCCACCATCTCTTCAGACCCAGCTGAATTGGAGGTTTCAACGATGTGCAAACCCTGCATGGTATTCTCATAGAAAACTATGGGGGCACAGAAATTCGAGGACACAGTGGAGGACAAGAAGATTCAGATTTTCTGGAAACAAGTAAGTTACTATGTAGGCTTGCTAGATCAGAGTTGTTCCAGACTCTGAGATATCAGGACCAAAAACCGAGACCTAGGAATGATGCCTGCGACGTCACAGGAGGGCCTCTGGTGGTATTACAGGGCTGATGTTACAAGAGGTATTGGTGGTATCATTAAGCATGATACATTGAGCATTGACTACATCTGCTTAGAGGCTGCATCCATCCATACTGCAGAAATATTGCAGGTTGACACTGCTTTAACTGTCATGGCTTAATGTAATAGGATCCTGGAAATTGTAGTTAGTTGTGGCACCAGAGCTCACTATAGAGAAGTCTAAGTGTCTCACAAAACTACAGTGACCAGAATTCCATAGCATTGAGCCATGGCAGTTGAAGCAGTGTGAAACAGGATTATTTCTGCAGTGTAGATGTAGCCAGAGAATTCCATTTTAAATAAAAAGGGCAAAGGCAAACAAATGAGGAAAATACTGTACATACGCATATTTCATAGCAGAACCCTTATTCTGAGGTTCTTCCCCTTGTCCTACCTGGGGATTGGACAAAAGGGGAAGACTGTGAGCTCTGGGAACTCCACTTACTAGGGAATGTTTGGTCTGATTTAGATGAAGATGAAGATGATGATGATAGTAATACAGTGGACCCTTGTTATCTGCTGGGGTTTGGTTCCAAGATCCCCCATGGATAACAAACTCCATGTATGCTCAAGTCTCATTAAATATAATGGCATAGCAAAATGGTGTCCCTTATAAAAAATGGAAAATCAAGCTTTGAGATTTGAAATTTATACTTTTTTTGAACATTTTCAAACCGTGGATGCTTCAATCCATGTATAAAAAATCCACGTATAAGAAGGGCTGCCTGTGATTATTTATTTCTTACCCACCTCTCCCCATGAATCCAGGTGAGGATAGAGATGGACAGAAAAAGGGGGTAATCTTTGGGCTGTCTCTGTCATCTTCTTTGGAATATCCTTATCCTAACTCCTTAGCCAGTCTCCTTCTTTTGATGTGTAGATAACATTTAGATCAATAATGTGTGTCGAATATTTAGTATAGCATGTGTTGATGTTACATCCAACAGATGGTGCTGTTTTTCCAAAAAACACATATTTTTACCTGTCACAGGTGTGACATCTATATAATAGTAGGTATGTGTATATAAAAACATGCGTGTATTCAAATGGAACGTTGTGTCAAAATTTCAAAGCAATCAGAGAACTTTCGGAGATTTAAGATTTTGAACAAATGAACATTTACATTTTTATTTATCTAGATTGTTTTTAGTTTATTATTTTTTATAATTGGGAGGGGGGTTGGGGTAGGGGATTAATTAGAAATGTGAATTTTAATTGTATATTGTATTTTATTATTATTCTCTTTGTTGTAACCTGTCTCAATCTGTAGGGAGAGACGGGCTATAAATAAAATATATTATTATTATTATTATTATTACTACTATTATTATTATTATGGCACCAGAGTGCTCTGAAGAGAAGGCTAAATATCACACAAAACTACAGTTCCCAAAATTCCGTAGCATTGGACAATCGTAAAGTGGTGTCAAACTGGATTATTTGTGCAGTGCGGATGGTTACATTAAAGTGGGTTCTAAAGGATAAGCTAATGGAAGACTTTTTAAAAGACTGGAAACGATTTATGGATTGTTTGAGCAATAAGAAATCTAAAGATGTGATAATCTTTGGCTATGGTTATTATTAGTAGTTTTAGCAGGATCATTTATTTGGATCAATAATGGTAGAATAATATTTTTCGCCTTTTTATTTTTCTTTTCAGTATAGTCTGGATGAAGTGTCAGAGCCTAATTACTATATATTAGCTGTATGCATTTTTCCCCCTGGAGAATTAATACAGTTTGACACCACTTTACTGTCATAATGCCTCCATCCTGTGGAAATCTGGGATTGGTAGTTGTGGCACCAGATGTCTCTGACAGAGAAGGCTACAGATCTCAACACTACAATTCCCAGGATTCGCCGTGGCAGTTAAAGCGGTGTCAAACTGCATTAATTCTGCTGTGTAGATGCAGCCTCAGTGTTTATAAAAAACTATTTTTTCTGAGGTTTTAAAATGCAGGAAGCAATTTGGGCGGACCAGGCTTTCCTTATCCCTGTATGGCTGTGTCAACACTGCAGAAAGAACCCAGGTTGACAGTGCGTTAGCTGCCATGGCTCAGTCCTGTGGAATCCTGGGAATTGTAATTTGTTGTGTGGCACCAGAGCTCTCCGACAGAGAAGGCCAAATTCCCAGCATTCCATAGCATTGAGCAGTTAAAGTGGTGCATTCCTCTATTGTTATGTATTATTGATATGTATTATGTTATTATTTCTTAGAATGTATGCCATGGGCAGGTTTACTTTTATGTATTTTATTGTTTGTATGTACAGTGCTGTGTAAATCTACAGCGCTATATAAATAAAGCATACTACTACTACTACTACTACTACTACTATTTCTGTGAAGTGGTCACTGGTGATTTATAAAGGGGCCGCATGCCAGGCTCAGGTGGGAGCGACTTATGTGGAAGCAAGCTCCCTTTAGCCCCTCTTTTCCCTCAACCGCCATTTTAGGGTGACCAAGCATCCTCCTTTTTCCAAGACATGTCCTACATTTCATCCTTCTGTCCAGGAAGAATTTGAAAATGCCCTCCATGTTTTTGGGCATGATTTGTGCTGCCTCCGCACTGTGGAAATAATCCAGTTTGACACCACTTTAACAGCCATGGCTGAATGGTGTGGAATCCTGGGACTTGTAGTTTGTTGTGGCACCAGAGCTCTGACAAGACTAAATATCTCACAAAACTACAATTCCCAGAATTCCACTGCATCGAGCCACAGGCCGTGAAAGTAGTGCCAATATGAATTATTTCTGTAGTCCGCACATAGCCTAAGAAACATAGATTAATATTTTTGTGAGTGTTTAGAGTTTTTATTTGGTCATGTCCTATATGTCTCATGAATGTGCTACGTTTTGTGGAGCCTTATCCTTCTTTGATTTTAAAAAAGGTCCAAAAACACACTGCAGAAATAATCCGGTTTGGGACAGCTTTAACTGCCTTGGCTGAGTGCTAGGGAATCCTGGGGATTGTAGTTTATTGTGGCACCAGAGTGCTCTCTGACAGAGGAGGCTCAACGTCTCACAGAACTACACTTCCAAGAACTCCCTAGCATTGAGCCAGGACAGTTAAAGCGGCCTCAAACTGGATTATTTCTGGAGCGTGTTTTGGACTCTGCGTCATTTCTCCCTTCAGGCAAAGTCTGACTCTGAGGGAGAGAGAGAAGCCAAAAGGGGGGAGCGGCCGTTAAGCGCACGCGCGAAAAGCGAGCCCCGCCCCCTCCTCCGAGAAGGCGGTGTTTGACGAAAAGGAGCATGCGCACTGGGGGGGGGGGAGCCGGGTAGTGGAGCATGCGCAGACGTAGCAAAGGAGGCCGCGGTTGGTTCCAGTGAACCGGAAAGCGAGGAGGGTTTTGAGGCAAGTCGCAAAAGGGCTGCAAAAGGCGCCCAGGTTGTTATTTTTCAGCACATAAAAGGACTGGAATCCGCCTCTTCCTGGGTAGAAATACAATTGGTTCACCTATATATGTGTATATATACATGTATATGTATGGAATTCTGTAGAAATGCCATTGGTTCGCCTATGTATGTGATTGATTCACCTATGTATATATATGTACGTATACACCTATAGACATATACACCCACATATGTAGAAATAAATTGGTTCACATATTTATGTGTGTGTGTGTATGTGTGGAATTCTGTAGAAATACAATTGGTTCACCTATGTAAATGTACATACATATACACCTATGCATATATGTGTGTGTGTAAGTAATTCTGTTGAAATACAATTGGTTCGTGTGTGTATGAGACATTTAGCCTTCTCTACCAGAAGATTGCAAGTGCCTCACAAAAAACCACTACTGCATTGGGCAGTTCAAGTGGCCTCAGACTGGATTGTTTCTTCAGTGAGGATGCAGCCTTAATAAACAAACAAGTCAAATGTCTCCGTTCCTGTGCTGAGGTCAGCTGCACCTGTTGGATCTCTGCCTGCCTTATGTCAGCCAAAGACTTTGGATTCATCCCTGGATTATTACTGTTACTGTTTTTTCTTGGAAACAAATCCCAAGTGTCCACGTATGTGGGTTCCTTAAAGTTTCAGTCCCAAAACTAACTTCTAGACTTGAGGAGATTTGGTACAGCAACATTTCCAGAAATTTCTAAATTTCTGGTCAGGAGTAATGGTTGGAGGTCTTAAATAAACCATTTCCCCAACAGCAGGCTATCTGCCCTAACCTCCTTTTTCTGTCTTTCCCAGAAATCTCATCCCAAAGATGTCACAGCGCAGGCGCAGTAGCAGAGGACCCGGTCCTTCTCAGGTAGGTCAGCTTCTTGTTTTATTGTGTGGTTTCATTAATGTGTAGCTCGTCCTGTTGTAGTTGTGTGCCTTCAATAATAAAGAAAATACTTATTTCTTACCCACCTCTCCTCATGGATCATGGCGGGGAACAACTCAACAATGAACAACATCAATTGAAACACATGAATTAAAACATGCAGCAGTTTAAAAGGACTAATAATACGTACACATTTTAAAACAAAGATATAGTCTAGATATAGACAGAATTGGAATGGAAGGTTTGGCATATCAACTCTTCAACTCCGCTTGCTAGGTGCCAGAGGACATCATACTACAGCAGACCCCCATGCCTCCCCCAGACACACTTGTTTCCCTCTAAGGTGGAAAGCAAAGGAAATGGCAGAGCCACACAGCCATCAACCAAAGCAATATCCCAAAGTTATTACTGGCTTATCTTAAACCATAGATGGATGCCTGAAGAAGGAGGCTATCAAGACCCTGGCCTGACAGAATAAAACCTGTGTCTTCAGCAAATAAATATAAACCATGGTTGTATAAAATGTGTCTGGGGGAGGCATGGGGGTCTGCTGTAATATGATGTCCTCTAGCACCTAGCAAGCGGAGTTGAAGAGTTGATACGCCAGACCTTCCATTCCAATTCTGTCTATTTTTCTACTCTCTGTCTCTGACTCCTATTCCTTCAAAAATAGCAAGTAATAACAAATTTGCTGTTGTAGAATAGTAGCACAAGGCATTTAATCACAACCTGTGAATTATCAGGCTGCTGTATATACTCATGTATAAGTCTAGAAATTTAGGTTAAAAAACCCCAAAAAACCTGAGCCAGCTTATCCACAGGTCAATGTAAGTACTCTATCTTAACTTTTATTTTACAAAAGGAACACTGGTGAAAGGCAAGAGTATAATCTGTCTTGGAAGCACCCCACACACATACTCTTGCATCAATCCAGCCTTTAGTATGAGCACAAAAAGTTATGCCTGCTGGAATTTTGTAAGTTCTTTGGCATTGTTTTCTTTTGCCTCATCCTTTAGATCCTATGCTAGTCCCTAAGTTTTACCCTCGACTTATCCACAGGTCATATCAAAATCCATAATTTTAGCCCCAAAACTTGCCCTCGACTTATACATGAGCTCGGCTTATAGTTGAATATATATGGTACTTCCAAGTTTTATGATTTCCTTTTTTTAGTCATATAAGGCACACCACCTCAGAATGCTTATTGAAAAGTGGTATATAAATTCTGTGAATAAAGGAGGCCTGATCCTTTTCCATTTGTATTTTGTGCAATAAGCATGAAATAGCATTCTAAAATTCTGCAGGCTTCCAAGTGTGAAATAACTGATCAGAAGTGTAATTTATTGCTTGTTTATTTAGAAGTACTGTAAATGTGTTCATTGCGTCTTACTCCCAGGTCAGTGAGAAGAACATTTCTACCTTGGTAACAGATGGTTTAGATTTGGCCGCTAGGGCATCTTTGGTCCAAAATACACCACAGAAATAACCCGGTTTGAGACAGCTTTAACTGCCCTGGCTTAGTGCTATGGAATCCTGGAAATTGTAGTTTATTGTGTCACCAGAGCCCTCTGACAGAAGTCTCACAAAACTACAGTTCCCAGAATTCCCTAGCATTGAGCCAGGACAGTTAAAGCAGTCTCAAACTGGATTATTTCTGCAGTGTGTTTTGGACCCCTGATCCTTCCTACTGAGCCTGGCAAGTGATGAGATATGATGGTGGGAGTTAAACATCTGGAGAGCTATACATTCCCAAAGCTAGACAAGAGAGTGCATGTTCCCCCAGATGGGTGACATATCCTGAGCATCTGACTGGTGGCTCTCAAATCCAGTTTTAAAAAACATTTCTGTATTCTCCCAGGAACATTCCATGGATGTAGATGAAGAATACACAATGACTGAAACTCAGACACCCAGTCAAGTGCAACGCAACTTGGAACGACGGCCACAGAATCAAGTGGAACAGAAAGTGAGAGAGTGTCTGCTTTTGAAGCCTGTCTGTCATGATCAGTTGTAGCCTGGGCTGTGTATATTTGGCTTAAAAAAGAAAAAAAATTGTTAAGAGCAATGTGACACATAAATTTTTTAAATGAAACAGTGTTCAATGTTTTATTCTAGACTTTAAAGTTATGAGAATGGTAAGAACATTTAAAGCCCTTCCCCTCAGCACCTGGAAATCTATTTCAGCTTCACTTCCAACTTCTGCCATTTTAGCAAGCACTGTCCACCCACTTTTAAAAATATCTTTGCAGCCATAATTCTAGAAAATGGCTCTTCTGTTTTTTAAAAAATGCTTAGAGACACATGAAGCTTTACTCTGTGCAGCACTACAGCATGTACATGACCTTGCCTGCATCTTTTCAGGTGAATGAATTAGTGCAGTTTCTGCTAGTCAAAGATCAGAAGAAGATCCCTATTAAACGGAAAGGTAAAAATAGCACTGATTTTATTTTATTTCATTTTTATCACTCTGTTTCTAAATTAAGGCCAAATAGATTTGTGTATGTCTCTGCTCCAATGATTCAATTTGTATGGTTCAGTTTTTCAAAGAACATAAGCTTGTTTAGCAATGGATGTTCTATTGGAGAATGGAGAGAAAGAAGGGTAGAGTGATGGGCTTAGATGGAGAAAGATAGGCTACCTCCTACACTGCCACACCTAGTGGAAGCTCTGCCCAGCATTGTCTGGTTTCTGACTCCTTAGCAAGCTTTGATCACATATTTCTAAACTCTACAACCATGAGGACCTCACATTTACCTTAAATGTGGTATCTCTGCATTTAATTACTCTGTGTTTCTGAGTATAGAAACCTTCCTGGAACATTTTGCTCTTTGTCTGCAATATCTACATATAACCAGTATTTATTTATTTATTTATTTATGTAGTGCTGTAGATTTTCAGTATAATCAGACCTTATCAACAACTCTTTTGTTTCATTACAGAAATTCTAAACTATGTCATCAAAGACTATAAGGATATCTTTCCTGAGATTTTGAAACGTGCCAACAAAACTCTTGAGCAGGTGATGAAATAAACTGTTGGTGGTTGGGGTAGAAATATCGGGTTCCCTTATTTGCTTATCTCATGGGTTCTGATATGGGAAAACTCAACAAGATATTTGGACTAGGAAAAGTCACTGGAACATATGGTGAGGGCAGATTGGTTGCTCTAGCATTCAGTTACTTATTGGTCAGGAGTGTGAATCATATTGCCCTCCAGACTTTGATGGACTGCAACTCCTAGCGGTCTTTGCCAACATAGCCAATGGTAAGGAATTTTAGGACTTGCAGCTTTGCAGTCTCTGGGGGCACTGACCTCTCATCAGGAGAACTTTAAAATACTGAAGTAGCACAACATAATTTTCAAACAACTGACAAACAGCAACAAAATATTGGGATTGCTTTCTTCAATATAATCTGCCCCACGCACTTAGATCCTCTGGGGAAAATTTACTGCAGCCAGCAAAGACTAGGTTGTCTGCAGTTACCCAGAGGGCCTTTTCTTTTGCAGCTCCCAGATTATGGAATGGCCTGTCAGAGGATATCCAACATATTACCAACCTTGATGGCTTTAAAAAGGCTATCAAGATGAATCTTCCCTGAATAATTGACTCAGTCGCCCTCACTGATATGGACTATCCTAGTGACTACCCCAATATGTCCTGTTTCCTGTGTCTGGTTGTTTTAATGATTTTAATTGTATTTTATTATTATCATGTTGGAATTATTATGTTGATTTGTTTTAAGGAGGGAGGTGATAGTGGGATTTATTTTATTATATTGTATGGATTTTATTGCTGTAAGCTGCCTCAATCTTATTGGAGAGACGGGGTAGAAATAAATATTATTATTATTATTATTCTCACCCCTGCTGTAAACAGTGAAAAAGTGAGGTGCATGTCAGGGGGCTTTGTCTTTGCAGTCGGTTTTTGTGACATGATCTGTCTTGTCTTGAATAAGACAAGCATAAATTGTCTGCCAAGATTTTATGACTTTATCTGTCTTCTTCTCAGATCTTTAATTTTTAACTGTGTGGAATCTGGACCCACGACCAAGGTGCTGGTTTCTTGCAAGACAGATCCCCAATATAGCAATCCAAATTTTAGTGTTCTCCATAAACACGATAACTTAGGCAAGTGACAGAAATGATTTATTTATCTGTGTCTGGTTGTACTTCCTCATTGAAAGAGAAGAAGGGTGTTTCAGACTCTGTTCTGAATACATCTTTATATTGTGTTTTCTCAGGTATTTGGCCTAGAAGTGGTAGAAATTGATCCAAAGTATCACACCTACATCCTGATCAGTAAATTGCCACCATTGGAAGAGGACGTCATGAAAGAGTAAGGAGAGGTGGGATGGTGGGGTGGTCCAGTTCTGCATTGGTTATCCTGGCTAAAACAGAAATAAAGTTTTACACAAAGAATATTTAAAATCTGTACATGCACCCCAGGACATTTGGTGTCACAAATCAGATATTTCTTCCTCAAAGACTAATGTTTGCTTCTGTCACACTGCACATGGGGTCTCTCTTGGGCAGTTCATCACATCTTATTTTTGGCTCCAATACTATATCCCAATACTCATTCATATGATTATATACTAACCTTGGCTTTAGGCAACATCCTTGCCTTGACCCCAAGTTAAAATTGAACTTGTCATGTGATCTCCACACTCACAAAGTTTTTGTTTTCCTATGGACATTTTCACACATAAAACTGCTATATAGGTCTGTCCCTGGGCTTAATGACATGCATCTGAGGAAGTAGGCTCAAGTCTATGAAAGCTCATGCTAACAACCTCTTTCCTACAGTTAGTCTCAAAGGTGCTGCAAGATCTCTTTGTATGCTGATTTTCCAGACCAACATATGTCTTTGAATACTGCACTAAGAAGTACTCAGACCCAAAGAGTATGAAAAACACAGAGGTGATCCACATCCTCCTCCAGGCTTGGGAGGAGAGCTTGGGTTTCAAAGTTACACTGTATTTTAGATACGGTCCATTGTTGCCTTTGGAATGTAGTGCAGCAGAGAGAATGTACGGCAGCCAGGACGTTGACTCTCCTTCATAGAGGAAAGGCTGGCTCTTATCTTGCACCTCTTACACTGAGGAAAGGGGCAAGATCATGTTGGTTACACATTTTAGTTACTGCTCAAGGCTTGCTACAATTTTTCAGCTTGGTCATAATTGGAGCTGAATTAACCACTAGTCATCTCTTGATATGGTGCACACACAACCTTGTTGTTGAAGGGATGTCATATTGAGGACGGAGCAAGCTTGTTTTCTGCTACTTCAGAGACTAGACACAGAACAGTGGATTCAAACTATAGGAAAAGAGATTCCAGCTCAACATTAGGAAGAACTTTCTGAGAGCTAAGAGCTGTTTAACAGTGAAATATGCTGCCTGGGAGTGTGGTGGAGTCTACTTCTTTGGAGGTAACAATTGTGTCTTCCTGCATAGCAGAGGGTTGGACTGGATGGCCCTTGGGGACTCTTCCAACTCCGATTCTCTAGAGGCCTCATCAGACTTGTTCTTGGTGTTGATCACTCTGTTCTCTTAACACACTGAGATAAATGGAGGTGGGAGCAGAAGGCTGTCCTTACCCACCACTGTTTGGTCCTTGCTCTAGAATGTTAGTTTCCTCCCATGGATGGATGGATAGGAGGGAGGGCTTATGACCCTACCAAAATCAAGTGCTTGTGTGATTATTTGATTCAAGTCTTATTTCATCATTGTATGGTGTGTTTTAACAAAGATATCAGAAGTGTTAATTTCTAAAGTTAAAAGCAGTTGTTTGGTGTGAAAGGTGACCCCAACTTTTCTTACATTCCTAAATCCAGCATTCATGTCTGACTGCAGAAGCTTGGTTCTGTTCTTCTCTTCCAGAGATGAGAATTCCCCCAAGATGGGCCTCCTTATAATCATTCTCAGCCTTATTTTCATGAGGGGCAATGTGGTCAAAGAATGTAAGTTTCGGTTGTACTTCCTTCATCCCATTTCCTTGCTAGCCTCACTTGCCAACCCTTATTTTTTGCTTTCTCTCAATTCAGCTGCTGTCTGGGAGATGCTGAGGAGACTACATGTTGAATGTTCTGGGTAATTATTGGCTGATCTCAGAAAAGTTCATTTTGGGATGGGGTGGGAAATGGATAAGCATCTTAGCCATAGGACTGACCTATGTATCTATGAGTGGGCTGAATGGAATTGTATTCAGGGATTGGGAAAGCCAATAACTCTGTTCATCAGATGCTTTGTACACTGGCAGAATCCCACTCTTCCTTTTTTCCAGGAAAAAACACAGAATCTTTGGTGATGTGAAGAAACTGGTGACAGATGAATTTGTCAAACAAAAGTGAGTTGACATTGCAAAGCCTTCTGTGTTTAATGGTAGAACAGTGGTGGACAGGTATGATCTATAATTCCATCAGCCTTATCCAGTATAGCCAAAGGTGAAGGATGCTAGAATTTCAGTCCAACAACGTCTGGAGGGACTGCACTTGCCTACCCCTCATCTAAAAGAAATGGGCTGCTTTGAGATTATCTGGAAACTGGAATTCAGAACTCATTGTTCTGTTTTGTGGTGTTTTTCTAATGGCTAAAATGTATTGGAGAATCAAGATCAGAGTTGTCCTTTTAAAGAATGGAGTTGGGATTAAAATGTAGGCTGTTGGGAATCTATCCTTTGTCACTTTATCATTGTTTAGGAGTTGAAAGCATCTAAAACTTCATCAGTTTGCAAGGCATAAATGAAAATTGGATCCTCAGGTTTATGTAGCAGTGTACAGCTAAGGATTGAATATGCCTAGAGCTGTAACCATAGTTCATTAATTTGTTCCTTGTACAGTAGTAATGGTGAAATCTTTAATATGGACTGTACAAATGACTAAAACATACCCTCACTGTTTATGCTGTTGCATATGAATGCTGGTGGCTCATTGTAGAGGAGTTACAGGAATCTTTCCTTTGTTCTGGATAACACTAAACAGCTTTTAGCTGGAGATATTTTCTGCTTCTGTACTCCTGGTTGGGAGATAGCTTGTTTTTACATATGAATGTAGCAGTCATAGTTGTTATCACTTTCATCACTTTCTAGGTACTTGGAATACATTCGTCTTCCCCTCACAGATCCACCAGAGTTTGAGTTCAGATGGGGACCTCGAGCTGCTAAAGAGATTTCCAAGAAACAGATCCTACAGTTTGTTGCTAAGGTATTGACCAGCTGCTACAATACAATTGGCAGTCAAGTGAAGGATTTAAACCACAGGTTTTTGTTTTCATCAAGAGTCCTTAATAAAGTTTATTGTGTGGCTGTACCCATGATTTCAGCAAATCTCTACTTGCAGTAAATCCAAAGTGTCTGCATGAAGAAATCCCAGATTCTGGGGTTGGGATTCACTTTGCATGTATTTATAAGTTTGGTGTGTTGTATGTTGATGCACCCTTCTCAGAGATGTTTGAATAGTTTGGCAGAGTGGAAGAAGTAGAGATGTGAAGGTTGGGAATAATCTAGATTGTGCGTTTTGGGGGCCTTCACTACCTCTGCAGGATATTGGCAGTGCTTCATAGCTTTTCCTTGACATCTGAATGTATTCAGGCTTTTCTCAGGGGTCATGAAGTATAAGTTAGTACTGTAATAAGGTTAAAAAACAAAACATGATCTTAAACTGTGCAAAGGCAAACAGATTCTATATTGTTGGGGTTAAAAGCACAGGGGTACAGCCTGAGCCTTGTGCTTGTGGATAGTTTCTCCGATCTCTTCTCCATCAGGCTGGTGACTTCAGTACAAACATAAAAGGGATCTTGGTGTCTTCTTTCTTTTTCCACTCTGGATTTTCCCAATTGGGCTCATCTTATTTTTCTACCTTAGATACAGAACAAGAATCCTAAAACTTGGACGAACCAGTACAATGAAGCTGAAGCAGAGGCCAGTGGTACACGAAGACACTAGGGATGATGATGTCAGATTATGTGGAGCTTTCAGAAACTTCAGCCACCCACTGCCTTAAGTGATTGCCACTGGAGGAAGTGCCAGGAGTTCCACTTCCTAGGAGAAAAACTGTTTTTTCCCAGATGGTTTGATAATGGTGAAGAAGTATAGACTTGAATTAAAGAGTACTATTCATAGACTATTTTTTCTGCTTTTAAATGTCACCCCATAAATTGCACAGAGAAAGTTATATTTGTTAAAACAAAATAAAAATAAGCAGCACAATCTAGGCAAAGTTATACATTTTGATAGCTTATTAATTTCAGTTATTCTTGTACTTAACCCTCTTTCCAGTTGAAAGGAACCAGGCTTCAAAAGCATTTGACTTTGTCCAGACAGTGCTTCATCTTTTTTTAAAAAATACTCCTTGTTTTCATTTCTTTTCTTCCTCGATGGATGTTTGAAACAAAGGCTCCACATGTCCACTGAAACAGATAGGCCAGTATAACAATTTCCTTTTGGAGAGATGTACTTGTGTAAGGCATGCATTATCAGCTGGTCCAGCAGTCCCATACCCATCTTTATTTTTCTAGCCAGCACTGTGTGTCTCCATTAGTATCAGTGATTCCACAGAAGAATGGAAAATAGGATTTTGAAAACAAGTATTTTACTGAGAATACGTCTAATAATGATCTGGTACTGTGTCCAGGGCTTCTTCAGGATCGCGTGTCACATCAACATTCTGCAATAAAAGACAGAAAACAAGGTCTAAGATAGTTTACCAATGGCTTCAAGAAACAGTGAGTCCTAACTGGACAAATTTAAATCGGCATGGTTAAATGATTAGAGTATTAGAATGACAGCATAGGATACCTTAGTTTTGTCACTTGTCCTAATATGGACCCATTGCATGAAAACCTTCCCATCTCTTGTAAATGTGATTTTCTAATATCTTGTGGGTTGTCATTTGTGATATGTTCCCTCTCCCAGTTGGAGGGCCAAATCTTGGCCAGGAAAGCCTTGGAAATTTCCCACAGCTGTCCACCAGGTTAGCACAGAAACTAAGATACACAGCAAGCCAAGGTGATCAAATCCAGGGTGATTGAATTTGGTTAGTGAGCCAGTTGAGAACAGGGAAATCTTTACCTGAGGGTCAAACAGGCAAGGGAGAGGGGGCAGGCCCAGGTCTTTCCGGCAGGGTTGTTTTGTTGGCTCAGGGCTGGCCATTGGCACGGCGCGGAAATGCCGGTACAAGGGGGCCTGGCTAGCTTTGTAGGAAAGATGCTGAGGATGTAGGGTGGAGATAAGAGGAAAATATTACAGAGGGAGATATGCAGGTGACTTTGAACATGGTAATCTTTTCTACTGGAAGATCCACTTTGAAGTGAACAGGTTGGGTTAGGTGTGGAGCTGATAGATTTTGCTAAGAAGCAAAGTTCATTACATTAATGGTATCACTTGGAGGACACTTCATAACAAGTAAGTGATGCCCAGAGCTTGTACAGTAATCACAGTTAATTGTGTTCTTCAGCAGACCCTCTCAAGAGGAAGCCCTGGATCCACAGCAAGGGATCCTCTTTAATGGGGCAGGAATTCTGCTTACCTGAGGACGTTCCCTGTGTGTATTCACAGCTTCGACGTTAAGGAAAATGGATTCGACTTCACAGCCTGCCCCCAAAAGGACAAATCCATTATTGCCAAATGTTAAAAGGAAATAGCAAACATAACCATTCACCCGGTTTCTCAGTTCATGCATATCTTGGGTTTATGTACTGTACTAGGATGTAGCAAGCTACTTGTTTGAAAGGAACTGTTACTGGTTCTAATGGAGAACTGAGTATGTGACTTTAAGCTATTTTTCTTCTTTAGAGAGGCCTTAAAATCTTTTCAAATTTACTGTGTTGCAAAGAGAAAAATCTAGAATTCCACCATACCAGTGGTTGCTGATGAAATCCTTGTTACTTGTTACTCTAGTGACTGCAAAAATAGAAAAGTCCATCCTTTGACAAATGCAATAACAAACAGTAGAGAAGGAGGATCATTTATTTTATTTATTTATTTAGGTATTTATATCCTGCCCTTCAGCTCTAATGGCTCTCAGGGCAGCTTAACAGCCTTATGGACATGCCTTTTAGCAAATCTTTCTCTTTCTGCAGCATTGTATTTGTCCATACACATGGGAGAGGGTCACTAAGAGCCTCTACAGAATGGTGTTATATACCGGTATGGGGGCGTGCATATGCACGCTGGCTGCCCCCACGCTAGCGTCACACTGTGCGCCCAACACTATGATGGGGCCATCATGGCGCTCCATTGGTGTAGCATTTAAACGCACTGCACCAAAGGAGTGCTGAAAAGCTGCCGTCGCCATCACAACTAGAGCACCCTTTCCGTGGCATGAAAAGGAGCCACTTTTTGCCCCTTCTTTTTGTGAGGTGGAAAGGCCAGGTTGGGGCTGTGGTGTACGATTGCTGCAAACCTGATCTGGCAAGGAAAGGGGTGGCACGGAGCTGCCCCTTAGGGGCTATCTGTTGAACCCCTGAGTCGGCATATGACCACTTGATATCCCAGAACCAAAATGCTGAACTTGGGGAAAGAACAAAATTCAACACTTTTGTGAGTGGAATGGCATGTTTGAATTGGCATTGTGTGCTGCGTATCTTCAAACGTGCATGAACCAGGGAGTCACACCCTGGCAGATGTCCATTGCATGCCCCTGAGTTTGGTTGTCTCCCAGCTCTTCCCAAAGTAAACAACATTGCTTTCTAAAGTCCACAAGCAGGCCTTTCCCTCAGAGTAAAAGGGCATTTTGTCCTTGGTTGAGACACTCACCATAGGCCACAGGCGTGAGTTTGAGAACGGTGTGGAGTGGGCACTTGAGGTAAGGCAGCTCCTCTGGTTGGAGAGAGAACATCAGATGGGTCAAAGGAGGACTGAACAACAGATCCAGGGCTACAGTTGCCTATTCAGTTCCCACACAGGGAGGCTGGAGGCTGAAGTCAAAGCCACAGAGGAAAATGACTTATAATTGCCAGCACTTCAGGAGTGGGCAGCCCGTGGGCATCCAAATATTGAACTGTCAGCCCTAGTCAGCATCTTAGTGAGTACATAAATGCTTGATATGCCACATCCAAAATCCTGAAATTGGGGGAAGTTGCTGCCCAACAGCACCCAGTCAATTCTGCAAGGGCAGATAATTCTTGAGAAAATTCAGATATTTTCCAGAAGTGGGTGTTAACAAGGAGGGGATTGGTTGTTAGAGAATATCCCACACACTGAAGGAGTTATATTGGGGCCAAACTACTGACAGTGCCTGTGCACAGTCTATCTGATGAGAAGGTGAAGCTGGGGAGATGGAGACATTCAAGTCTTCTTATGCAAAACAGTAGATTCTGGTACCTGCACTCTTGTCCAGGAAGTAGGCCAGGAGGCAGCGCATGACAGCTTGGTGGCAGATCACCAGCACGTTCTCTTGCCTCTCCAGTTCCATTATGACAGGCTCCAATCGCTGTACCAAATCCTCATAGGACTAATTGCGTGGGAAGATAAAATAAATTCAGAGAGACCCTTACCAATGGCTTCAGCCCTAGCTTTTTGGGAAGATTTCTCTTTTGCCTCTCTGACAAACTAATGTACATCTCTCCTTGTTAGCAATTCAGTGATTATAGATCCTCTTGGGAAGCATCTTGCTGTGTAAGATCCCACAATTCACAAATTTCTAGGCATGTGGCATGCTAACTCAATAGGCCCAGTTCTCAAATTACACCTTATGGGGCCTTTCGTACCTCTCCCTTAGGATAGCGGTATCGATATTTATCCTGGTCTCGCAGAGCAAACTCTTGTGGATGAGCAGCTTGGATTTCTTCATACGTCATCTCTTCACAGACACCCTGAAATATAAGAAATTGGGATATCTCAGTTCTGGGTATAAAAAAGAAAGAGTTGAGTCTACTATGCTGGTGTACAAAGGAATATGAGGTGGTAAGATGCATGGATTTTCTTTCTAGTATCCAATGGGGTGGAGGTGGGGGCAAAGAATGGATATTAGCAGCTTATGGCCAGTGGGGAAAGATGGAGGGTTGCAGCTATTGGGTGAAGAATAGAGACAGGTGCAGGATGATCAAATGTCCTTCTAACCGCAAAAGAGGACAAGGCACTGCAAAGTGTAGGACATTCCCAAATAAAAGCCAAACAATAATAATAATCCTGCTTCTTAGTGATGCTCAAAATGGAGGACATTTTGGAATTCCTGATGGACAGAAGGTTGAAATGTAGGCCATATTCTGGAGAAGGAGAATGTCTTGTCACTCTAGACAGGTGAGACCATGGACTCTGCCTCCCCTTGTGAGATGTAGGAATGAGATTGAAAGGGAGTGTTGGTTCTTACCGCGTCGATCTCATTCAATGCTTTCCATTGCTCATAGGGTACACCCAGGGCTTCTGCTGTCTGGATTGTGCGCTTCATGTGGCTCGTCCATACCTTGAGGTCTCGGATGCACTGGGAACGGATGAAGCCAGCCAAGGCACAGGCATACTGGCAGACAGACAGAAAAGGGGATACAGGCTTGTTGTGTGTAGTGAGATCTATATACCTTGCCATAATGCAACCAGGAAAATTGTATGAATTGGTTCAAAGGGGGAAAAGTCCCATTCATCCCTTCAGAAGAATAAATGCTGTTCTTAGAATCATAGAATCATAAAGTTAGAAAAGACCACAAGGGCTATCCAGTCCAATCCCCTGCCATGCAGGAAATCTCAATCAAAGCATCCTCGACAGATGGCCATCAAGCCTCTGTTTAAAGACCTCCAGGGAAGGAGATTTCACTTTACTCCAAGGGAGTGTGTTCCACTGTCGAACACCCCATGCTTTATAGTTGAAGAGAGATGAAGAAGATCTCTTTAAAGTGTGAATGATAGCATGCAGATGGTGTTCAGGGACAGCCTTTCAAAGTGAGAGACAGCATGGTGTACTCTGGAGACCAGAGGCTGAATTGCCACTCAGTCAAAGAAACCTACTATGTGATCTTAGACAAGGCACACACTCTCAGCCTCAGAGGAAGGCAAAGTCAAACCCCCTGCCTCAACCAAATCTTTTCAAGAAAACCTGTGCTAGAAGAATCCCCTTAGGGTTGCCATAAGTTTGAAATTATTTGAAGGCGGTAGCAGCAACAATAACTTTTCAAAGTAATCCCCATTTGTGTAGACAAGAACTGGTCCACAAACTTTTTTGGGCTACTGCCCGCTATCTTCTTGGGGAGTTTTCTATCATGGGTTTTCTTGGCAAAATTTGTTCAGAATGTAGAATCCTAGCGCCCCCACCTCAACGTGTATTTCTTGATATTGGATCTGCTGTTCTACTACATGTTCAAAACAGCCATTCTCTGGATTCCTCTTGCATCCCACTCCCGAAAGTGGAGGCTGCTGTCTCCCATTCTAGTAACAGCATTCTGCTTCAGACAGCCTGAGCAGACAAGCTAAGATACTTGTGCTGTCACCCGGGTTAGTCTCTGGATCGGTGCAGGGATGGCGAACATATAAATTATAAAATAAACTAATAAAAATAAAATGAAAAATAAAATATAATAAATAATAAAAATTAATAATTTTAAAAAGTAACAAAATAAAAATGATGTTTATTTTTACTTCTATATTTTATTCTATTTTTATCTTATTTTACTATTTATTTATTTATTTATTTTTATTTTGTATTTTTATAGTTAAAATATTTTTAAAATATTTATTTTATTTTTCTTTTTTCTTTTCTTTTCTTTTCATTTTTAATTTTATTTTATGTTAGATCTCCCCTCCCGTTGTACCTGTTTGCCACGCTCAGATAGTCCTGAGTCACCCCCAATGCGCCCTCGCAAATTGAGCTCGCTCTCCCCATGGCGGCTGAGGTAGATGGAACGGGGAGTCACGTGAATGTTCATCAGGTAATAGACTGTGCGGCTCTGGATGTGGTCCTGGACCCGGTTCACCAAGTACCGACTGCCAACGTTAAAAATCTTGATATAGGATAAGGAGCTGTGGGAAGGGGGAAAGAGAAATGGATTTATAGGCTGGAGGGTCCCTGTGACAATCCATTCTGTGAGATGTTCTGGAATTCATCAACTGAAAACTGAAACTGCTCTGTTTGACCCAAATTCATATTTTGTCTCAATTTGCATAAGTATCTCATTCTGCAGACAAAATGCAGATACATGGGAAGCACAGGGTGATCATATGTCGTAACTGCAAAGGAGGACAAAACACTGTAAAATACGGGACATTATAGGAAATTGTAGGGCATTGCATAACAAAAGCAAAAAAACACTAATATAAATATAAAATCATGCTTCTTCATCATGCTCAAAATGGAGGACATTTTGGAACTCCTCCTGGACAGAAGGGTGAAATGGAAGATGCGTCCTGGAAAAGGAGGATGTCTGGTCACTCTGGGGAAGCATTTCAAATCCTGAAAAAGGGCTACACAAATGCTGCCTATTAGCTATGTGCAAAGATGTATGAGAGCTCCAGCATCAGCTTTTTAGAACTAGTACTGTACTAAAAAATCTTTTGGTTGAAAATAACTATTTCAACCAAAAGAGTTTTCTTCAAAGTACAGAGAATATTTACAGCAATTAGTTGTGACAGCAAATCTTTTTCTCAATAATACATAAACCTCCCTTGATCATTTAACAGGAGCGATATTCCCACAAGCTTCCTTACCTATCCAACTCGTCATCGAGGGGTTCATAGGTTTTCTGGTAACATTCAATCCTCTTGAGAAAATCTTCCACAACCTCATCACGGTTGCAATCTTTATAGTCTGGGCTGGTTAGTTTCACTTGCTGTGAGGGGGAAGCAGGCAAGATAACAAGGTGAGAGAAAAAGGAATCATTAGATTCTGTTTTCTCACTGCCCTGATTTGGGATTGGAGGAAAGAACTTTAAAGCTTAATAGAGGGTAACTTCCAAACAGGATGGATGTCTGGTGTTGAAATTAAGTACTACCAAGGAGGTTGATCTGGGACAAAGAGGGGAGAGCCCTTACCTTGATATTTTCCTGGATGATGTCTGGATCATCGCAGATAGATTCAATGAAGAAGACCTGTTACAAGAAAGTGACATATCATGCAAGGTGAAAGTGGTGTAGAATGCCAGCCACCATCAACAGGTTGAAAGTAGTTATTATGCTTCATAGGAATATGTTCAGTGCGTACTGTAAATACTACAATATTTACTGAGACAGGGCAGGGGGCATCACTGGGGGGGGGGGTGCAGTCTGCGCCAGGTGACATCCTAAGGGGGGGTGATACCACTCTTCTCCAAATATCTGCCTTTTGGCAGAAACAGGCTGTGGCCTTTGCCTGTGTCCTTTTAAAAAGCTGAACAGATGGTATGAGTGTGGCAAAGCTCAGTGGGAAGAGAAAGGAGAGGCCCCAGGCTTTAAAAAAATAAATTTTATATTTTAAATTTTTAATTACATCTTGCCAAATTTTCACTGTAACTACATGAAACCATGTACCTGTAAATACATTTAGACTGTGCATATGATATTGTAATATAAAGGTATACTTTTAATTTTGCTAGTTGTTTATGTCACAGTTATTACCATTACATTCAGTGATATATGGGTATTACAGTGGTCTCTCCACTGGGGTTAGGGGCACAGGACACCCATGAAAGTGGAAAAACTGCAAATAAAAAAAACCCCTTTTTTAACCTCTCTAGGAATCTTTAAGTCATCCAGTGGAACTGAATGATCAACATCTGGCATAAATTGACCACAGAATCATGCTGGAGGACCTACATATGCCTAGAGAAGTGTTTTCTCTATGTCCTCCAATGTGACTGTGGTCAACGTCCAGTAGCATCACATTGGAGGAGCTAGCGATTCCTAGAGATAACATATTAATCAAATCCAGAAAATTTAAAGCCGCAGATGTGGAGGGCCAACTGTACAATTTATGATTAACTTTTGTACTAAATCTATTTTGTATGGTGTGGTATCAGAGGAGGTCATGGGCTGTGTGTGACACCATGAGTTACCACACTAGGTGACGGCAACAAGCAAGCTTGTTTTCTGCTGCTCCAGAGACAAGGACACAAAGCAATGGATGTAAACAACAGCAAAAGAGATTCAATTTCAACATTAGGAAGAACTGCCTGACAGTAAGAGCTGTTTGACAGTGGAACAACACATTCCCTCGGAGTGTGATGGAGTCTTCTTCTCTGGAGGTTTTTAAACAGAGGCTGGATGGCCATCTGTCTGGGGCAGATGGACTGAACCATTTTGTGAAATATATTCAAGAAGGCCATTGGTAAACCATTTATAATTCCAGTTAGGGCAAGAAGGAAGTTTGGGATGAGCGGTATGAATGAAGAAGAGAGTTGAGGAATGGGTTAGGTTTGATAGGTTTAGAGGGTTAAAGGAAGTTGAAGAGGGTATGTGAAGGTAGTATTTTTTTTTTTAATCAGAAGGAGGAGTATGAGGAATTTGTTGAAGAGGATTGATAGGAGGTAAAATCCTGAAAACTAATTAGGAGGAATACAAGATGAAGAATGCATAGGAAGATTTGAGAAGGAGAATCAAGAAGGAAGGGAAAGGGAACAACATGTGAATTCGAATGTAAGAAAGCTACCAATAACAAAGTTTATAGATAAGAAACACTTTTCTTTATTCAAGAACTGTTCTGTTGCTGTGACATGATGATAGGGATATAGTGTTTTGATGTACTGAATATAAACATTGTTTGATGATATGAATGTACAAAGATATGGATGTATTATTTTAAATCGTTTAATACATTTTTCAATATTTTTTTAACAAATGGGGTTGGACTGGATGGCCCTTGTGGTCTCTTCCAACTCCATGATGCTATGAACCCTAGTGATGTCACTGAGGCAGGGGACACCATTGTCTTTCTCCATCTTATTCTTTCAACAAACAAAATACCAGCTGCTTCTAGAACCACAACTTACAGTGTATGAAAACAGGACTGAGATTGAGCAATGATGCGCAAAACCAGAACATATCCATTACTTTCCACTTTGCTTAATTCATTCTGTGTTAAGATTCTGGACTACCTTCCTCTGGCAAAGAAAGCCCACTGCTCTGTCTTTAGGGGCTGTTTGTCACTTACTTTGTAGCCATTTTCCTTGGCGAACTGAAGGATGAGGGCACGCCGTTCCCGAGTGGTGTTTGTGGCATCAAAAACCTAAGGAAAGGACAGAGAGTAGGGCAGCTGAACCCGGCTGCATTCTGAGTCAAAGCAAAATATGTAACATCTCTATCAGGCCTTTGTCCACTTACCGCAACCTGCCCCTCTTCCACACTCAGATAAGTTTTGACATCGCAAAGAGCTGCAAGTGCACACTGTCTGTTGGGGAATAAAAGGAGAGGTTACATGATTATGTTACATCATCTAGAGTGACCAGATAGCCTCTTTTTCCAGGACATGTCCTACATTTCAACCTTCTGTCCAGGAGGAATTCCATAATGTCTTCCATTTTGCCCATAAGTAAGAAGCATGAGTTTACATTCAAACCATGGATGGTTGAATCCATGAGTAAGGAATGTGTGGATCTGAAGGATCAACCTATCGGGATTGAAACCGATCACAATAGGATTGGAACCAGTTTCAAATGGGAACGATGGCCATAAACAGTAACCTGACCAACAATTTGCTTTAAATCATAGTGGGAACGTGGCCCTAATCTATCATACAAGCAGAACTTGAACAGGGAGCTTTCCAGTTACTAAGCTAGCCCCTATACATTAATACCACTCTAGTGCTTTCACTAATTTGTTTTTGCCATGGGTGGAGGGTGATAGTAACATATTTTGGGATGTTTTAAAATAAGTTAGTGTAAACTAACATATCCTGCTTCTGTTAGCCCCTTGTTCTCTGACTTATGGCCAATTGATACCACAGTCAGCTTTTATTGTACCTCCTGTAATTTTACCAGGGATTGTTCATACACTCTCAGACCTATATAAGCTGGTTTAAGGACAAGAAATACGCCTTCAAAATACAATATAAAAGTCTCTGAATGACAGATTCTGGTTTCTGAATCTGGAGTGATAGTTCTGGTAAATTAGGGATACAGACAGGAAGGTCATATCTGCCTTGTTCAATTTGAACTAATGCTAAGTGAAGGGTTTAACAAACTGCTAACTTGTACCAAGTGCTACAGTGAAAACAGCTGGGACCCAGTGAATGCAGCCTTGGATGCTGTGTTTGCCCAAGTCACCTTGCTCTGCATATGAAGCAAATATTCCAAGTCAATAACATGGTATTGGGCAGCTCAAGACTCTAACCCACCACCACAGAGTTTTGGCACTGCAAACAGGGAACTGCAGGCATTTTGGGAAAATGTCAGAAAACATGTTTCTGAGCCTGACTTCCTTGCTGCCCAGCTGGTATGCCTCGTATTTTTTATAGCCGTGCCAACTGTATCCTGTCTTACCCTTAGGCATATGAGCCATGGTTCCTCCTATGTCAGGGCTAGCCACACCTATTGCTTCCTGAAGAGGAGGAGGAGATTATGTTCCCTCTGTACCCCATGTACAGAAGGCAACTGAACTGCCAGCTGAAACTCTCTTCAATGCTTGTGAGATGACACTGTGGCTGCTACTACACCCGAGGCAGCAGGCTACTTTATGGGAGAGAAGGACAGGTTGCAAAGCATGCATAATACTATTCTGCAACAGGAGGAACTAGCTAGGCAGTCTAGGAGGAACGACTAGGAAGCTTCTAGCCACTGGTGCCTTCAACATCTACCGCCTGAGGTGCCCACCTTTGTCTAATGGCAGGTCTAGCCCTGTCAACTTCACTGCAAACCCCTGCCTCCCACCTTGGCTCCACTTTTTCTGAGGCAATTCCATCAGCAGCAACCACAGCCTGTAAAGTCTCCAGTACTCAGCACCTGACAGATTGAATATACATATATAATGGGCCCTTGGTATCCATGGGGATTTGGTCCCAGAACCCAAGTGAGTACCAAATTCCATGGACGTTCAAGTCCCATTATATACAATGGGGTAGTAAAATTCTGCCCTTACATAAAATGGCAAAATCAAGATTTGCTTTTGGATTTTTTTTGGGGGGGGGTATTTTCAAGCCGTGGATGCTTGAATCCATGGAAGCACAATCCATGGATACAGAGGATGATACTACCTCCTCTCTTTCTCCCTCAACTACCATATTTAAAACATACCTTTTTATTTCATTACCATACCCCCAAATTTTGTATTTCTGTGGCCATTTACTGTATATGCTCATGTATAAGTCTAGAAGTTTTAGTCAAAAATTGATCCAAAAAAACCCTGAGTCAACATGTTCACAGGTCAATGTAAGTACTGTACTTTAACTCTTATATAAAAAAGGAACCTAGCCTTTAGGGTAAGTGCAGTTATGTCCACTGGAATTTTATATGTTCTTTGGCATTGTTTTCCTTTGCTTTATCCTTTAGCTCCTTTGTTACATGCCCCTAAGCTTTACCCTCAATTTATCCATGGCTCACACCAAAATCAATTTTTGGCCCCCAAACCTGCCCTCGACTTATACATGAGGTTGATTTATAGTCAAGTATATACGGTATATAGTCTGATTATAAAGGTCCTTCTTGGGCAACAGTTCACTCCATGCATTTGAAGAAGTAAACCAAGTCTATGAAAGCTTATGCTACCAACCTGTTTCTTCCAGTTAGTTTCAAAGGTGTTACAAGATGCCTTTGCATACTGATATTCCCAACTATGAATATCATATATAGTATCAAGACTAAGCCTCTGAATTCCACATCCTAGAGAGGCAGGCATCAAAGCTGACCCTGTACTAAGTTCCAGGCCCAGCTGCTTCCTCCTTGTGTTTTTCGTTTCTCCTTGCTGCTGCAGTGGTGCATTTCCACCTGGAAATTAAGTACTGAGCCATGTTATTCCACCTGGTCTTGTGGAATTTATAGACTGGTTTTTAAAAATTGACTGTTTTAAATTGCTTCTTCTTGGATGATCCCACTACACATTTCAACAACAGCTTCATTGTTATGTGAATAGGTCTTTGTACATATTTTTTCCTGATATTAAAACTGCATTTTAACAATCCAGAAGTGTGGCAAATAAGGTAAGGATGCAAAACCACATCATCAACATTTGCCAAAAGCATTTTGGCACTGGCTTGCTTCTGGCTCCTAACTTGAAAGCTGGCTAGAAGCCATGGTGGTCAAGTTCAAAGGCAATGTAACTAGGGTTGCCATCCAGGAGGACCTCAAAACCGGGAAAAATGTAGGACAAGGCTTAAAAATGTAGGACTTTATTTATTTATTTATTTATTTATTTATTTCCTGGCCAGGAAATTAACAAAAAAAAAAAGGTCCTACATTTTTAAACCTTCTCCAAGGCCTCGCTGGGCCTGGGAGACAGCCTCTCCCAAGCCCCAGCAAGGCCTTGCAGGACTCTAGGGCCCCGCTGGGGCCTGGGAGACTTTGTAGGCAAGAGGTGCACCATGTTAAGAACTGCATTAAGCACACTTAGGCTGCTGTGCACTGCTTTCACTCTCATCACTCCATCCTATGGAATCCTGGGATTTGTAGTTTGTTGTGGTGCCAAGGCTGGGCTTTGAAATGTCAGGCATCAGAGAGGCAAAAGGCTTGGGCTGCATCTACACTGGAGAAATCATTTGGTTTGAGACCACTTTAACTTGCCTCGGCTGAATGCTAGGGAATTCTGGGAATGGTGGTCCCTTTGCAAACTGACTCACACTCACACAGCTAGGACTTTGGATGATGATGATGATGATGATGATGATGATGATAATAATAAATGTGGAAGGTCCCTTGCAAACTCACTCACACATCTAGGAAGCCAAAAACACACACACCCTGGCCCAGAGAGGCCTACCTTTGGTCCTCTCCTTTCCCTTTTGCTGCTGCTGCTGCTTTTGTTGCAGCTGGGGCTGCCCTCCGCTCCAGTCCTTTGCCGGCCCAGGAAGTAAACAGAGGAGAGCTCCTCCTCTTTAACCTGGGCGGCCAATGGGGGCAGAGAGCTGGAACAGCCCCGCCCCTGCCAGCAGTCATAGACTACTGAAGCAGGGGGCGGGCTGTTCCGCTATTGGCCAGCCAGGCCCAGCCTGCCAGACAATAGTAGGTGGCCCTCCAGCGCGCCCGGGAAGATTAAATGTGAGTGTGGGCGCGTGGAGGCGCGGGGCTCAGCACAGGCAGCAGGCCCAGCTTGCAGAGGCGAACTGCGGCGGTGGCGGCAGCAGCAGCCAGAGGAGCAGCCACAGCAGGGCCACCCAGCGACGGCTGCAATGGTGGTGGCGGCGGTGGCGGCCACAAGAGCGGCCAAAGGCGCCGCCATAGCGGCACAATAACAAAGCCCAGGGGCGGGGGCAAACCTGGGGGTGGGGGGCAAACTGTACCGTGACCATGCAGACGGTCCAAAAGCGGGAAATTCCCACCCCCCCGCCGGGTTATGGCAAGCCTAAATGTAACGCCTGTGACCCAACCCTGTTGTGTCTGAACTGTGGTGACTGGCTGACCTATTACTTAGAAGGTCCTCTTTGCAGTGCAGACTGCAGCTCCAGAAATTTCTGATATTTGCCCCTGAAGAAGGCCAAATGGTGATAAGGCCAAAACATGTCAGGCTTTTAAAGAAATATAGTCAGCCCTCCATATTAGTGGGAGTTAGGGGTGCAGAACCCCAGCAAAAGTTGAAAAAACATTAATGTTTCTAGGTCTCCAAACTCACATGCTACAGACTCTTGTCAACAGTGTCAGCCCATCACTCCGTTTCACACCTGATTTTAAACTGCTTTTCAGCTCATAGATCTTCTCTCACCACTCCTGTTCTTCCCAGTCCATTTCCTCTCAACCTCCTGTCCTTCCAAAAGAACCTTCCAGGTTTTAAACCACTTTCCACTCTTTCGATCTCTCACTCCACTCCTATTCATCCCAGCCCATCACCTCTCAATCTCCCATCCTTCCAAAAGAACCAGCCAGGAGGTTGATAAGATTGTCATATTTAGTAGCTTGCTTTATTTTTACACTTTAGGTAACTGCCAGTTGGTTTGGAATGACAGTCGGGAGAAGAATGCTGAGAGAACTATGCCTATAATTTTCTGCACATTTGTTGTGTGCTTTCAAGTCATTTCCCTTAAGGTGACCCTAGAAAGCCAGCATGGTGTTTGAGTGCTGGACTGTGACTCTGGAGACCGGGTTTTGATTCCCAGCTTGGTCACAAAGTCACACGCTCTCAGCCTAAGAGAAAGCAATGGTAAACCTCCTCTCAACAAATCTTGCCAAGAAAACCCTATTATAGGTTCACCTTAGGATCCTTGTAAGTCGGAAACAACTTGAAGGCACATAACAACAAAGATGATCCTATCACAGGGTTTTCTTGGCAAGATTTGTTCAGATGGGATTTGCCTTTGCCTTTGCCTTCTTCTGAGCCTGAGAAAATGTGACTTTACTAAGGTCACCCAGTAGGTTTCCATGGCTGAATGGGGATTCAAACATGGCCTCCAGACTTATAGTCCAGTGCTCAAACTACCATTTTGGTTCTACACATTTACCTAGGAATACAGTATGTTCTACTAGGGTTTGCTACTAAGTAGGCAGTCATAAGATTTTGCTGTAAATAAACTATGTGCAGGTGACCAGAATAGATGTTATTTCATTTTATTATCAGTTGATGGACACATTTCTAGGTAACTGTGGTTTTAAAAAATGCCCAAGCTGAGGCACAAGAATTTCCAAGTGTGAGAAAAACAACACAACTTGTATGTTGACCATCATGAAGAATAATACAAGTATTGTGCTGCATATAATAATATGCAAAATAACAGAACCAGCACTTGAGATGCATAGTTATCTATGTACATATTTCCTGAGACAATTTCATTAAATGCTAAAAGTAGAGACTGTGTTCAGAGCTCGGAAAAATATCTTTTTTACTACAGTTCTTACTATCTTCCAGCCAACAATGCCATTGGTCCCGCTGCTGGAGATTTCTGGGACTTGTAATCCAAAAATTAACTTTTACAAGTTCTGCCCATGCCGCCACATAGATAAAAATTCCAGTCAGACCAAAGCTCCTTAAAGTTGTGAAATCCAAACATTTGGTTCTCTGGAACCATGGGCAGTGTCTAAGCTGAGAGCTTCCAGTCTCAGCAATGGTTTTGTAGTTAAATTATCTACCTTTCCATCTGCCTAGCAAACAAATCCTAAAATGGCACAGATTTATTTTTTTCAATTGCTTTTCTGTATGTCTCCTACTCTTTCTCACAGGAACAAAGGAAGCTTCCATTTACTAAGACAGATTATTGGTCCATCTAGCTAGTGTTTTCCACAATGACTGGCAGTAGCTTTGCAGGTTTGTTTTTAATAATACAATAGTCTTCCCTTGTTTTTCCCAGAAGTGCTAGGAATTCAACTGTGTTTGTGTGTGTGTGAGAGAGAGTGGGATGGGGAGAGAGATGTATGCTTTCTGTTGCTATTGTTAAATAAATCAGGGTCAGATACCCTTGCCAATCTTTTGCAAATTGTCCAGAGACCCACCAAACCTACCTTCTGCCCACCCTTGGACTGCAAGATAACCTCTAGATGTGTCTAGTGGGGTTTCAAATTATCCAAGTTCTAGATGAGTTCCTCACCTCCGGATCTGCATAGCCTCCTCGTTGTCAGGTCTGAAAAACTCATAATTCTTGTAGGTCTGGACGGCCTCCCGACGATACTGTCCGACATTGAACACTGGGGGAGATGAAGACTAGGATGGCCTGGGTTCTTCAGGGAGTCCCTTCAACATCTGCTCAAGAGGCTTCCCACTTTGTGCCCCAGTCTAGGGTTCCACCCACTTTGAAGGGGCCCCTTCTTCTCCCCCATTACCTTTCGTAGGGATGCCAATCCAGTTGAGGTAGCGGGTGAGCTTTTTGGAAATGTAGGTTTTTCCACGGGCCGGCAACCCCACCATGATCACCATGGTTGGTGAATTGGTGAACTGTGGCACGGAAGCTGTAGAAAGGGGAACAAATGAGGCCTTTGAGCAAAATTAAAGCTTGGGGAGAACAATTATGACAATGATGAGAATGACAATTAGTTTTTTTTTTTAATTTCTATCCAGTATTTTTCTCAATAGCAGCTTACAAATAATTAAAATCAGTACAGGTTGAGTCTCCCTTATGTGGAGTTCCAAAATCCAAAATACTCCAATATCCAAAATTGTCCACATGGTTGGCTGAGATAGTAACACCTTTGTCTTCTGATGGTTCAATGTACACAAACTTTGTTTCATGCACAAAATTATTAAAAATATTGTATAAAATTTACCTTCAGGCTATAAGGTGTATACAAAGCACAGATCAATTTCATGTTTAGACTTGGGTCCCATCTCCAAACTAGGTCATTACGTATATGCAAACATTCAGAAATCCATAAATAAATAAATAAATAAATAAAATGTTAAAAAATCAGAAACACTTCTAGTCCCAGGTATTTCATATAGATGAGATTCAAACTGTATAGAAATCCCTGTTAATGGGTCTGCCATAAGTCAACAGGCAACTTGAAGGCACATACACATACAGAGTGAGAGATTGCACTACATGCATTTGTTACTTGCCTAGCAAACTTTTTGGATGAACTGGAAGGACTGATGGGGACATAGACACAAGAAGTAGCATAAGCAGTTGTGGGAAGGGGAAATTTGTAGTCTTCCTGCCCTGCAACCATGGATGAGATCTAAGTAGAGGACACATTCCTGTGAGCTGGGGGCTTAATTAATTCATTATAAACTGGGATGGTCATGTCCAAATTTCCCTCATGGGAAAAGATTATTATTCCCTCTGGCCTGATGTTGTCTAAAATAGATTCTCTTTTTTTGCATTGTGAAATACACCCCATGCACCCGGCATGTTGAGAAGCAGAAGAACGGCTCCAACTCACATCCTCTACGTTGCTGCAGGCGCTTGCTGGTCCGGGGAATCCATACTTTCTGTAGGGGAGTCTGTGTGAGCTCCCCAAACTCTCCTGAAGACATCCTGCCTGTTTGCTGTCCTGTTCTGCCAAACTGGACTGTCTGGCTCTTCCCAAGGGAGGCTCCTTCTTACTATGGTTTCTCTTGTGTTTGCGCATGCAAGTTAAGAGAGGTTCACCATGGGACAGGGTGGCCGTTGAACTCCCACCTCTGTGTACACTGCAGATCACTTGCAGATAAACTTCTTCTGTCCAAACACACCTCGCTGTTCAGGAGAGAAAGTATCCCTGCCTGTTGTCTTTTGGAGAGTTGCCAATGTAAGGGACTGGTGATACCTAGCAATGGAAAGTCCCCATGCTTTTCCCTTGCCTTCCTAATCGACGTAGTTCGTCTGAACCAGAGCCTGGAAACATTGCTGGCTGGAAAATTCTGGGGGTTATTGTCCAATGAAAATGTAATTTTCCCAGTGTCGAGTAAATAAATAAATAAATAAATACTGTAAATAATAATATAATATAGATTAGCTTAGCAATGCAACAACCAGTCACAGGCCAAAGAGTATCAAGCAATGAGATGCTGGCAGGGAAAGGTTGGACGTTCCTTTATGGCAGTTAGGAAATTCAGTTAGGGTTCTGCTGAGTCCAAGTGAAGGATGGGGTTTTACGAGTTCCAAAGGGGAACTAAGAGTTATAGCCAGAGTTGAGGGCTTTTAACCAGACAGATACTCCAGGTTAGGGAGTTATCATTAGGAATAACCTGTGGGTTAAATTTTTCTTGAGTGGCAGGATAGGGCTTAGGGAAACTAAGCAAGGGAAAAGGGCAGGCTGAATGCCCTTGAGAACCAATAACATTGACACACTGTAAAGGGTTGACTGGTTTGCAACAAAGGACTTTATCACACCAGCAAGATCCCACGGGAAAACAGGAGTTAAACGCAATATAACATGATGATAACCCAGAAATGCCCAAAGTTTATCACACAACATCACAGTTAACGTGAAATAACACGAAGTTAATCCGAGCACAAAGCAGAGGAAACTAGCAGCTTTTTAAAGTGGGAACAAACTGAATTTAAAAAGCTGTTGGGTTCCTTCGCTTTAACTGCAGATTAATTTCACGTTATTTTGTTTTAGTAGCAATTAGTGTGATAAACTTTCCGAATTTGCAAGTTCTGTTTAAAATTGAATTTAACTTAACTCTCGTTTGACTTCCGTTTTCTCGCGGGATCTCACTAGTGTGATAAAGCTCAAAGTGACATCTAAGAAATACCAGTGCCTGAACAATTGTTTATATTAAAGCTATTTAAGTAACATCTGTTTAAATCGTCTGTTTAATAAAGTTCAGAGTTTATGTCAATAAAAGCTTATCTACAGTTTAAATTTACAACCACGCTACCATCATGCCTACACAGTAGGGTAAAAACCAGAGAGGGTTTTAAAAGGGTCAGCTCAAGTTGGGGGACCAACTTATGTAAGTATATATTTTGGTGGCAGTTTAAAGAGAGTGTGCGTCACATAATATATTTTGGTGGCAGTTGTGGGATAAGAAAGTCCAGGCTGCTGTCAACCTAAAAGAACAGTGGTTTGGAAAATTTAGAATGGTTGTGACAATACTGTGTAAGATAGGTGGGATGTGTATTGCTTTCCAGATGTTGTTGGACTACCACTCCCATCAGCCATAGTAGCCAGCACAGCCAATCCTGAGGGATTTGGGGAGCTTCAGTTCAACAACATCTGGAGGATGAAAACTTGCTCAACCTGATGTAGGAGGTGGCAACCTGCTTTCCAAACCAAAGCTGCCCTGTGTAACATCTACAGAAAGGCCACTTGATACATCTAGGATTCTAGGTACTTCTTGCTTCAGGAAATAGCAGGACACACTACTAGATTCTATGTTGACTGCCACATTCATATTATGTTCCTTGCGGTGTCATCATAGCCACACAGATTCAAAGGCAACCCTCCTCTCCCTCAAGTCTTCTTAAAAGGGGAATATAACTGAGTATGCTTCAGTGTAAATAAGAATGGCAGAGCATTTAATTGTAGATCATTTTTAAATAAGAATTTCCAGATAGTCACACATTTCTTCATAGTCCAAATGGAAATAATTTGAATGTAAAAAAAAAAAAACAGGAGAAAATAAAAGTGACAGATTTGTCCATGCATTCACAGGGCTTCAAGTGCTTAACTCTAAAAAAATCTGCCTGTTGAAGCAGGGTCAGCCCTGATTAGTATGTGGATGGGAGACCACCAATTAATACCAGGTCTTGTAAGCTATATTTCAGAGGAGGGAACTGGCAAAACCCCTCTGCATATTACTTGCTCAAGAAAACCCTATGAAATTAATGGGGTTGCCATAGCTCAATAGGTGATTTGAAGGCGCAAATGTAGACACTATTCAGCCATGTTAATGCTTTGACTTAAGGTTGTCAGGGTTTTTTGCTCCCTTTAACACCTACATGGCAGGAAGGTAGAATGTGATCCATTTCATGCTAGGATCTGCAATACTTCATAAATTTGCCCAGTGCAGATGGATGAAAATTTCATTTCAGTTTGTTTTCTGAAGATGTTGCCAAAATTCAGATATCATACAGAACTTTAAAAGTTTTGAAAAAAATGTGACATAGAAGGAAGAAAAACTGATGGATTTTGCACATCCATGGCTGTAGATAATATAGTGATCTGCTATTGATTCCCTAATTTTAGGTCTAATTGGTCTAAAAAAGACCAATGGATGGGTCCTAGAGCAAAACTCCCTAGAAGCAAAGATGGCTAAACTGAGGTTGTTGTATCATGAGAAGAAAGGACTCAGTCCATGTATCTACAAGAGCTGAGCAGGGCAGTTGAGAATAGGGTGACTTGGAGGTCTCTCATTCATAGAGTTGCCCTAAGCCAAAATTGACTTGAAGGCAGTTAAGACACACACATCAATTCTCTTCTTGGTTTTGTGAGATAGAAATTCAGGGCTTGCAAGGGCTTGGGAACAGTGTGGTGGTGAGAGGAATGCCCTTGAGTCAACATTGGAGACCATGTCAGAGATACCAACCTGTACACACTGTCCAGGTCTGCATATGCCATGGACCCATGCCAGAGTGCCCAATCATGGGTTAGTAGACTTTAGTTTCCTGGTGAGGTTCTCTGAGGACTCAACTTTCCATTTGGCAGGATTATTAGAGAGGAGAAATTTCAGTGTTAGAGGCTTATACTGGAAGGGATTGTGGGGAATTCTGTGCAGTAAGTTTTGGCACCTTCAGAGGCAACTATGCATTTTCAGTTTGCCCTCAGTGGATATGAGGCCCATGTGGTGTAGTGGTTTGCTCTGGGCTGGCATTTAGAGATGATCTCAACTCATCTCCTTATTGAGCCATGAAACTCCCAGTATTACCTTGTTGTTGTTGCTGTTGATGTTGTTGTTGTGTGCCTTCCAGTAATTTCCGACCCTAAGGCAAACCTATCATGGGGATTTCTGGGACTGAGAGTGTGTGATTCACCCAAGGTCACCCAGTGGTTTTCCCTCCCCAGATTCCAACACTCAAACCACTACACCATGCTGGCTTGACCTTAAGCTATGCTAAGTCTCTCCCTCATTCTTTCTCTCTCAACCTTTTCTCTGCATATCTACCTTTTAGGTTTGTTGTAAGGCTAAAATGGGCAGGACAATTATGTATGTTGACTTGACTTCCTTAAGTAAAAAGTACCATATAAATGTAACCAATAAATTTAAACAATACAAGGATTATTGTTATCTACCAGAGTTTGCTTTTTGCTCTAATTGCCTTCAGCATATTGCTTTGCTGCTGTCTCTTAGAACAGCAATAAACAATAAACTACCCTATAAAGGGAGAAGAGTTTTCAAGAGTCCTTCAATAACATATTGACTAACCCCCCAAGGCCATTTGAGTGACATTATTCCAGATCAACCTAAAAAGAGTGCCCCAATAAAGCAGTAAACGTTTAAACCCAGAAGCAGATGAAAGGCCCTCCCTCCATCCCAAATGCTACTAGGGGGAGAAGGTGAATTGTGCTAAATGGACTGAGGCTTGTGCAGGGCAAATTGCCAGTAGATTGGATGAAGAATATACAATTTACTCAGAATAGGAACAACAATAGCATCCAGTTCTAGATCTCCCCAGATAATTATTTCACTAGAACAATTCCTGAAACAGTAGAATGGGCAAAGTTGCAACTGAGTTCAGTAGAGTATCACAGACTGGAAGCTGAGGTTGAAAACTAAACTTTAGACATACTTTTGGGTATTGGAGTATTACGGAATGTATATATGTATTAAGGAATTTATATATGACATAACCTCCAATATTAGACAGATGAAAACTGGGGCACAGATATTGTGACCAAGCAATATCAGAGTGTGACTAAAAGGGCAAAAATTAATCATAAAGAAAAATGGACAACCAAGGAGAGGCTGCAGCAATTTGCTTTTGTCTGAATCTCCTGGGAAGGAGGAGATTATGGTCCCTTCTCTTCCCGTCTGATCCCAGCACTTCGAACTCAGCTTGCAGCATCGGAAGTAAGCTAAGGACAAAGAGGGAATATGGGAGGAGAAACTGGGACATTTTAAAAGCAGCTGAAAAAAAAACACGACAAGAGATTGGAGGGTATGATATGTATATTTAATTATTATGGTTTCAGCTATTTTGTTGTATTTTGATTGTGTTTAAGGGGATACTTTGTTTTTAAAAAAAACCTCATCACCCATTTATTCCTCTTTGGGAGGGAGCATGATACACATCTCAACAGCCAGGCCTGGGCCTTCCATTAGAGACAGAGTGAATCACTCGCCTTAGGAAGCATGGCTGGGATGTCAGAAAAGCCAGCAAATTGTTAGTTATGTTGTTGTTATTGTTTTTTACAAGCCAGGAACAGTTAGAAGATTTTGTGGGGTTTTCTGCCTCAAATAACAATACAATTTGACTGGCCTTGGGCACTGAATACTTGGATTAGGTGAGTGAAGTATGTGCCATTCTGATGCTTTGCCACAGGCAACATAACAACTTGGACCAACTTTGATGCCAGCAGCAAAGTTGTGGTTAGCTTTGCCAGACTGAAAACAGGAGACCTCCTGTACCTTTAATGGATGTGCAGAAGAAGGGATTTCATCAGGTGTTGTTTTTATTTAGTGGCATGACAACTAACACCTGCCTTTCCTGTCGTTGTATCTTTTAAGTTGTTTCTGACTTGTAGCAACCCTATCACGGGTTTTTCTGGAGCTGAGAATGTGTGACTCAGCCAAGGTCACCCAGTGGATTTCCATGGCTGAATGGGGAATCCAAGCCTAAAACCATCAAAGAAAAAGAAGCTTCACTCTAGTTTTTAGTATAGCAAACTGAGAACTTTTAGTGTACCGTATATTGTCTAGTAGCCTGTATGCAGAAGCAACACCAAGCACAGCTTGGATTAAAATAAAGGACACCAACACTCTGACATTTAAATCCAAGCTATATTTTGTGCATCTTTGTATGTTGTTGTGCCTTCAAGTCATTTCTGACTTATGGTGACCCTAAGGCAACCCCATCATGGGGTCTTCTTGGCAAGGTTTGCAGAGCATAATAATACTCTGCACATCCACAGCACATGTGTCTGTATCCTTTCAGCAAGTAACATTTCCCAGCTCTCTTTGGCTTGCTATCTCCTGAAATTGTTCTGGGCCAAGAAATACAAGATACCTTAGGTAGTTCAAGCACACACTGAGGGCTTTAACTCAAGTTAACAAGTGACAGAAGAAAAGCGGAAGAGAAGGAACCTGTATACCCAGGAATTGGAGATCTCCCATCAGGGTTCAAAGCTCTTGATGTCTTCCCATAGTAGAAATGAAGGAATCTGACCCTTCGTAGTTCCAGCTTGCAACACCATCAGTGTCTTTAAACAATACATTATCATAGACAGGATCCTCCAGAGATATTTTGCTGTCTGAGGTTGAACACCAAATGGCACCACCTACATCATGATGCACAGCATCCCAAACAAGGCATGTTTTGGCACTCAAGTCATAAAAAACTACAAACATTTCTCTCCACATCCTTGGTTGTAAAAGTACACTAACAACTAAGTAAACAAAATAAAGAGTTTCTACACTGACCAATGCCCCAAATACGCTGCCTGAGGCTTCATCTCACCCAATGGGAGGGCTAGCTCTGACAAGGGAACATTTTGTCCATTTGTGGAGTTACTAGGTTCCCTCCCTTGTTTTCCTCTAGATTTCTAACAGTCAGCCTTGTTGCTGTCCACTTGGACATGTCCCTACCTGGGATTTTGATTGGTTTTTCCTCCATTGCTGCTCGGTCTTCCCTAGTTGCCAGGAGCCGTGGCATGGCGGGATCTGTCATCTAACTACCACCCGGCAGAAAGCAAGGATCTCTCTTGGGTTCAAGTTTCATGCTGGGGGTGTCATTCACAGCCGCCACTGAGCCAGAGGCAAAACAATCCAGGGAGTCTTTCCAAAAGGAGCCAAGTGGCCTTGACAGAAAGGTCAACTCTAATATTATCCTTGCAGCTGGAATGGAAGAGAGGGGGAGGCACAGAAAGAAGCACTGGGCCCAAGGAGGAAGGGCTCTTGTCAGGGTGGCTGGATTTCTGGGGAACCCCTTTTACCAGCCACCCTGACAAATGGGGCAAATGTGTTTTGCAGGCTGCGTGTGGCCTCTGGAACCCACACCTTTCTCCTCTGTGTTGGCTTTTAAACAGTGTTGGAGGACTCCACCATAAATTTCCCATGGCACATGCCGTTTGTATACTGCTGGCAAGTTAGCACGTGTGGGTCTTTTGTGTTGTCATGTGCCTTCAAGTCGTCTCCAACCTATAGCGACCCAAAGGGGTCATCTGAGGCTGAGAGATTGTGACTCGCTCAAGGTCACCCATGAGCGTTCCATACCAAACAGGGAATCAGACCCCAATCTCCAGAGTCCTAGGAACTGAGCAGATGGACAGGGAAAACTGAGCTGATCCCAGTTTTTATGAAAGCTAGTGGAAGCCTCACCGTCTGCATGGCTTGCTCCGAAGGTGGCCAAACACCCACAGGCAGTCTGAACCATGAGGCATCAAGCCGTACCTCTCTGGGTTTTCTTCCCCTGCCTGCCCCTCCATGAACATCCACCATAGCACAAAAACATCACTTGAGGCCAGCAATTACTCTGTCTTCCTGCACAGCTGCCATCCCATTGAATGCCCCGTGTGTGACCGACCACAGTTGCACGAGTGATGCGCTGCCCATATTTCGAACTTCAGTTCCCAGAAGCCTCAGTCAGCTTGGCCAACAGTCAGGAATTCTGGGAGCTGAAGTCCAAAGCATCAGGGAACCAATGTGTGGGAACCACTGGACTAAGAGAGTGTGAAAGATGCTTATAACTCCAGCTCCCACTCTTGAAATGAGATTCCACCTAAACATGAGGAAGAACTTCCTGCCAGTAAAAGCTGTTCGGCAGTGGGACATGTTGCCTCAGAGTGTGATGGAGTCTCCTTCTTTGGTGGCTTTTAAACAGAGGCTGGATGGCCATCTGTCAGGAGTGCTTTGATTGTATACTCCTGCATGGCTGGGGGTTGGACAGGATGGCCCTTTTGGTCTCTTCCAACTATATGATTCTATAGTGCCTTAATGTGCCCAGAGTGACACATTGGCAAAGCACAATCATGAAGCCCCTCCTTTTCCCTTATGCCCCCGTTGGACTGTCTGTTTTGTGTATGTTTTAATTACATCCATTGCATTATTGGTGACCTGCTGTGTTTGTTGTATTTTCACATCATTAGGTGTGTGACAGGTTGATGGTACAGCTGGCCACTCATGCGCCTCTATGCTCAAAATGGAAAAAAACATATAGTGAGCGCTGACATCGGTGGCTGCATCTCACCAGTTCTAATGTTTCCATACAGTGCCTGGGCTTTCCCACATTCCTGCATTCAGGCCATGCGCCATGAGCATTTTCAGCATTAAAACAGAGTATTAGTGCTTCTTTTTGCTCTGTTTTTCCCCCCAGAGTGCAGCGTCATGTTGGTTTCAGTTCGGTTTGGCACCATACAACATCTGAAAAGGTAGCTGTTATGTCAGTTTGAAGTGGCTTTGTTTGTTTTGCTGACAATCCTCTAGTCCTATGCTCAAACCACTTACACTACATGGGCTCTCCTCTTTTGTGTAGCTTCTCTTAATTCCAGTTGCATTAGACTATCATACCCATCATGCCCCCTATTTGGCCATTTTGGGTGGAAATGATGAGATATGGAATTGAGAACATCTGGAGGGCAGGAGGTTGAAGAAGGCTGTTCTTGCAAGTCTGACATGGAGAATCGGGTGAAGGCTGGCATCTGGAGCGAAGCTTGGTCAAATGGAGGTGAACCCTAGTGGTGCCTGACAGGGGTTGAAGATGACCCTTGTGCCTCAAAAGAGAACACAGTGGGCCCTTGTTATTCGCTGGGATTTAGTTTGCAAGATTTCTTAAGGAAGCATTTGCCTTTGCCTCCCTTTGAAGCTGAGGGAGTGTGCCTTCCTAAGGTGGGCTAGTTTGGTACAAAAGGGGTTTGCCACTACTCTCTTGCTTCCTCTGGGTTTGAGAGAGTGCGCCTCTTGCCCAGGGTCATCCAATAGGTCTTCATGGCCAAGCAGGGATCCAAACCCTGGCCTCACAGCATCGTAATCCAATGCTCAAACTACACCATACAGGCTGCCTTGGAACAATACCCCGATTTAAAAACAAAACCTATTCATGAAACAGCTTATATTATATCATATATATATACAGTATATTATGTATCCTGCCTTGAATCCCACTGTGGGAGAAAGGTGGGATATAAATCATGGAAATGAATAAATAAAACAAAATGTGTGTAGAATATTATTTTGTACACATATATTCATGTATATATATGTATATATATTCATATATATGTACAAAATAATATTCTACACACATTATATATATATACACATATATATTACTTTATATATATATATATATATATGTATATAACATTAATGTTATATAATATGTATTTAAATTTTATATATATGTTTTATATATATATATATATATATATATATATATAACTTTCTGTAAGCTGCTCTGAGAGCATTTAGGTCTGAAGAGCAGGGTATAAATACAATAAATAAATATTATATGTATTATATATATATATGTATGTATGTATATATATATAATTTATTTATTTTATACTATATAATATTGTACAGTTTATAATATAATATGTGATATTATGTATCTACAGTATTAAAATGACAATCCAAGCCCGAGTGATTCAATCTGTTCTCTATGGTTCCTTATGCTATCTACTCTCCCACTCAGAGCCGGAAGTGAGGGTGCGCGGGCGGGAGTAGTTCTCCCTTCGTCCTTTTTGCTTGGCGCGTTCTGCTGCCGGAAGTGACGTCGGTGCGGGGGTTCCCTTAGCGCCTGCCTGGGAGGGGGAGGAGGATGAGGCTGCTGAGCTGGAACGTGAACGGGCTCCGGGCGTGGGCCGGGGCCGGGGCGCTGAGGCCGCTGCTGGAGTCCTTGGGGGCGGATGTCATCTGCCTGCAGGAGACCAAGGTGACACGTGAGTGGAGGCATTTCCTCAGGGCTGGAGGGAGGGTTAGCACAGGGGCAAGCTTTAGAGCAGTGCTTCCCAGACTGTCCCCTTTGGACTTCATCTCCCAGAAGCCTCAGCCACGTTGCTCAATAGCGTGGGATTCTGGGAGCTGAAGTCCAAAACCCCTTAAAAGAGCATAGTTTGGGGACCACTTCAGCCGACAGCAATGTTTGTCGAACGTTGTGCATTTAGATATTTTGAACTTCTCCTCCCATGATTCCTGCCTGTTTGCTAGGATTCTGGGAGCTGAAGTCCCAAGACCAAAGTTTGGGAAGCACTGCCTTATAGAACCTTATCCCATTTCCAGTATATCAGTGGTTGGTTCCCCCAAACTGTGCCCTTGAAGAGATTTTGGACTTCTTTTAAATGAAGCACATCTGTTGGGGCAGCAGACCCTAAAAACCACACAGAGGCTGTGAATTCATACCAGCCATATTTTAACAGTGCAATAGATATAGATACATTGTGCCAAAGGATCTGTTGGCACCTTTGAGGATAACTGTGTGAAAGAAGATGTAGCACAAAGCTTTTGTAGACTAGTGTCTAATCTCCACTGCAGAAATGATGCAGTTTGACTCCACTTTAACTGCCATGGCTCCGTGTTACAGGTTCTTGTGAATTGTAGTAGTTTGTGTGACACCAGAGGTCTCTGACACAGAGGAAACTAAATATCTCACAAAAAGTACAAATCTGAGAAATCCGTAGCATTGAGCCATAGCAGTAAAGTGGTGTCAAACTGCGTTATTTCTGCAGTGCAGATTAGACCTAGGGCTACTTCCTTAGATGGATGTCGTTAAAACATACACAAATCAGATAGTCCCAATAGGGAGGCTTGAGATGAAGGCGAGAAAGAGGACATGTATGGGAGGGGGCTCCTTGATTGGGCTTTCCCATTGTGTCTCTGGGCACATCAATGCGCTGTATGGGTAGTATATAGCTTGTGTGGCTGGTCACATGGTGCATTTGATGGGATGACAGCTGGATGGCAAGAGGGAGGTAATTCCCTTCTCAAGTGGTGTGTTCATGTGATGGTGCTCAGAGAGTAGTGGAGTCTCCTTCTTTGGAGGCCATCTGTCAGGGGTGCTTTGATTGTGAATTCCTGCATGGCAGGGGGTTAGAGTGGATGGCCTTTGGGGTCTCTTCCAACTCTGATTCTATGATGTTTATCACACTATGCTCTTAAAGAGGTACTATTCCAGTGTGACTCCTCTAGCAGCCTTCAGTTGACCTCCTGCACCCGCCGCGCCCCCCGCCCCCCCATCCTTCGGCCAGGTCTGGGGGGGGGGATTGTTTGGGATGGGCAGTTTTAAGGAGCTGAACTTCTCTGCCTGAGAATTCTAAATACCCCTCCTTAAAACTGCCAATCCCAGCATGCAACAGGAGGCAGCTAGAGGAGTCACACTGGAATAGTACCTCTTTAAGAGCATAGTGTGATAAACATCTATGATTCTACATGTATGGAGAGAGATGGGGAGAAACACCAAGAAGTGCAGTATGGCACTATGTTGTGCAGACTGCCCATGGTTGTTTGGTCTGCCTTTGGAGTGGGCCATGTGGAGAGTGAAGCTGCCACCCACTTTCATGAAAATGAAGACTGGACCAGTTTTCCCTGTCTGTCTGCTTAGCCTCAAGTCTACAAAACTTCATCAAGGGTGATGGAGGTTGCAGTCCAATAACTAGAAAAGTGCTTCTGATGCAGGGAACAAATTATTGTTTTCCAGTATGTCTGTTACCACATTAAATATGTGCCCATTGGATGCAGTTGTTTCTCCTGGAGAATGTCTTAGGTAACAATGCAAGACCAGGGAGCACTCTGAGTATCCCTGGTCTAGAGTGCCATGAATTCTTCAACCCTGACCTAAATGTTGTATTACTAGACCAAAGCCAAGGATTTCTTTCATTCAGCATTTTGTAGCAAAGTAAATTGTTGTGTTGTCATTTCCAATTTATGGAGACCCTCAGGTGAACCTAGCGGGGGGGTTTCATGGCAAGATTTGTTCAGAGGAGGTTTGCCACTGCCTTCACCTGAGGCTGAGAGAGTGTGACATACCCAAGGTCACTCATATTCCCCATTTCTGATACAGCATTTTCTTGCATGGCAGTAAATAGTAAGAATATAAGAAAAGTTCAGATCTACCAGTGTCTTAACTACTTCAGAATTCTGTTTCTACATTGGCTGATCAGATGACAGTGGAAGCCCCTGAAGCAGTACATGAACACAAGACATGAGTTGTTAGACTGCAACTCACAGCATTACTCACCATTAACTACATTGCCTACGGCTGCTGGAAATTGCAGTCCAACATTTAGAAGGCAGAGCCAGCAAAGCATAGTGGTTTGAGTGCTGGACTGTGATTCTGGAGACCAGGATTCAGTTCCCAGCTCAGCCAGTACGTGCCCTTGGGCAAGTCACAGGCTCTCAGCTTCAGGGGAAGGCAATAGCAAACCTCCTCTGAACAAATCTTGCCAAGAAAACCCCATGTTTGGGTTGTCATAAGTTGGAAACAACTTGAAGGCACACAACAACATAACATACTTTGTAAATCTATGCTCCCCATGGCCTCCGTCAGGAAGAAAGAGAGATTTCTTAGTTTTAGTACAGTACTTTGAATCATTGGAAGATAATCCCTACTGATTGATTAAAGGCTGCATCTACACTCCAGTATTAATGCTGTTTGACACCGCTTTCATTGTCATGGTTCAATGCTAATGGAATTCTGGGATTTGTAGTTTCATGAAACATTTAGATTTCTCTGTCAGATAGCTCTAATACAAAACATTCCATATGATAGAGCCATTACAGTTAAAGCAGTGTCAAACTGCATTGATTTTGCAATGTGACATCAGCCTAAGTTTTAAAAAAAATTGCCCTGATATCTTTTTTCCATGTAAAGAAGAAGAAGACTCTTTAAAAAGATTGAAAAAATGCCTCTACCTTGACTATTTTCCCCACATTTCTTCTTTGTTATCAGGAGACCTGCTTGAGGAGCCATTGGCTATAGTGGAGGGCTACAACTCTTATTTTAGCTTCAGCCGAACACGCAGTGGCTACTCAGGTAATGGGGGGCATTAGCAAAAGGAAAGTGACAAGCCTGTACCTGCACCTTGACAGTGGCTTTGTCCCAGGGTTGGCTGCTTTAAACCAGGCTGGTTTAAACCCTATGATTTTTAAAAAACACTCCTGGGTTTTTTAATTGATTATTCATATACATATTTTAAACGTCTGGGTTTTACTGTATTCCATCCTTGTTACTGGAACAGTGATGACTGTTTATGTTTAAGCATTTTAACATTGCTTATTGGCAGTTGCGATTGTTCAACCAGTATCCAGAATCAGTTGTTTCTTTTTAAACGCTTGATTTTATAGTTTAAGAAATGCCATTCAGAAACAAATCCTTCCATTAACATAAGTTCAATAAACCAACTTGCTTTAAAGGAGTGCTTTTAAAAAGAGCAATTATTATTTAAGCTAGTGGCCATAACATCTGAACTGCAGTTTGCTTCTCAGTTTTCTGGTTTAGTCCTATATTGGTGTAGACCTACGCATTAATGCAAAAAACCAAAACAAAACAAAAACTCTGGTTTAAACCGGAAAAGGTGCGTGTTTTTCAAAAACTGCCTTTTTTTCTAACTGTGCTTTATCTGTAGCAGTGCACATGTGAATGTTCAGCTCCAGCCCCTCAGAACACTCCCTTGCATATTTGGGATTGCTGCGTCCAGTCAAAAAGTCAGCTTGTCTCCAACTCTCTCTCCCTTTTGCCCAGAGAGTAAATGGATGGTACTGCCACCTTTCCAGAGCCAAGGACAGCCATCTTAAATCTCTTCTCTCCCAGGTGTTGCCACCTTTTGTAAAGCCAGTGCTACTCCAGAGGCGGCTGAGGAGGGCCTGTCGGGGCTGTGGACCAAGCATGAGGGAGCTGTGGGTTGTTATGGAGACCTGGGGGAATTCACCACAGAGGAGCTCCAGGCACTGGACAGCGAAGGTCGGGCGGTCATCACCCGCCATCGGATTTGGTAAGGATGGGACTTGGGGTGTGTCTACACTGTAGAAATAATGCAATTTGACCCCACTTCAACTGCCATGGCTCCATCCTACAGAATCCTTGGATTTGAAGTATTGTGGCGCAGAGAAGGCTAAAGAGTCTGTCTACAAGTCTCAGGATTCCATAGGATGGAGCTACAGCATTTAAAGTGGTGTCAAATGGCATTACAGTGGGCCCTCCACATTCACAGTGGTTAAGGGCACAGGAGCCCCATGAAAGTGGGAAAACTGCAAATAATAAAATACAGTGGTACCTCGGGATACGAAATACCCAGGTTACGAAATTTCCGGGATACGAAAAAATCCCATAGGAAATAATTGTTCCGGGTTACGAATGTTTTTTCGGGTTACGAAAAAAATTTTGGTGCTTTTCGGCGCTATTTCACACGGAATCGCGGCTTTTCCCCATTAGCGCCTATGGCATTTCGGCTTACAAAGGCTTTTCGGGTTACGAAAGCGGCCGCGGAACGAATTAATTTCGTAACCCGAGGAAGCACTGTACACTATTTTTTTAATGTAAGCACACTTCTCTAGAAATCTCTAGTTCAACTCTATGGTAAATACTAACAGAATTGACCATAGAATTTTGCTAGGGGATTTACAAATGCCTAGAGAGAAGGGATTGTCTAGGAATCCATAGGTCCTCCATCAAAACTCTATGGTCAACCTCGGGAAGAGTTGTGCTGGAGGACCTAGAGATTCCTAGAGGGAACATACTACTGTTGGACCTCTGTATCCGAGGAATTTAGTTCCAAAACATATGGAAGGTAGAGGCTCTCAAGCCCTGGCATAGAAAGAGCTTCAGACTGAGCAGCAAGCCCCTTATTGCAGATGTGTGTTTGCCCCTTTTGCTGCAGCACTTCAGAACAGCAGGAGACCACCCTGACAGTCATCAACGTATACTGTCCCCGTGCTGACCCTGAAAAGCCAGAACGAGGAGACTTCAAGCTGCGCTTCTACCACCTCCTTCAGACCAGGGCGGAGGCTCTTCTTAGAGCTGGGGGGTAAGTGTTGTTTCCTGCACCTGTTTGAATAGCAACATGCCATGAAATCCTATGCACATAAGTCTTGCTGAACTCTCTGAATCTTATTCCTTGGTTGCACTGTGTAAACACTTAAACTAGGAAGCTGGCTAGGAATATATATATATTTGAAAGGCAGGTGGTGGTTGTTTTTAATTTGAAAAATGCTCCCTATCATGTTACATTATATTCAGTCTGGCAGTGCTTAGTTTCTTCGTCAGTGCCCACTCCAAATGCTGGGAGGTAATGTGACCTCCCTTAGAACGTCGGTCTTTTAAGCTAAATGGTAGCTATCATTTTGTCTCTGACTTTAATATGGATATCTTAGGCAAGGGTCTTTCTGCACAGTGGTACTTTGGCTCAGAGGAGCCCCCTGCTTTTGTGATGGGGTTGTGGCTCAGTACACCTACTTGGCCTGAGGAGGCTTCAAGATCAATCTACAGCAAAAAGGATGTCAGTAGGAGGTGCTGAAAGACAACATTTCTTGGATGCTCATTAAAAGCACTGGCAATCGGAGTATGCAGCACTGTGTTATATGGAGCAAGGGGGTGAGTTTCTGAAAACTGCATTTTGTGTTTTTCTATCAGTGGTATCTGAGAACTTTGGCTCTCCAGATATTTTGCCCTGTAGGTCCCACCCAACATAGGAAATGGAATGGGATTGTGGGTTTTGTAGTCCAAAATATCTTGAGGGTCACAAGTTTCACATCCCTGCTCCAGTGCTGGGCTGCAGAACCTGTCCCTCTCAATATTGTTGGGTTTCAGTTCCTTATCAGCAGGGCCAGTGATGAAGGATGATGGAAAAAGTAGTTTTATCAACATCTGGAGGGCTACATTTCCCACCTCTGGCCCAGCATAAGCCGCTTTGCTGTTGGTATTTCCAAATTACAGTTGGCCCTTGATATCTGCTGGGGTTTGGTACCAGGACCACCCCTGTGCTAACCAAAATCCGTGGATGCTCAAGTTCTGTTATATACGATGGGGTAGTAAAATGGTGTCCCTTATATAAAATGGCAAAATCAAAGTTTGCTTTCTGGATTTTTATTTAATATTTTCAGTCTGTGGATGTTTGAAATCAGTAGGTAAGGAGGGCTAACTGTACTGTAATCTTTCTATTGAATATTGAATTCTATTGAATTCTATTGCCAGGAGATGCTTTTGGTTTGCACCATGAGGTTGAGGTATTAATGTGGGAGCGATACCATTTTTACTCATGTCATCCTCTTTCCCCCCCTTCTAGCCATGTTGTCATCATGGGAGACATCAATACTGCACACAAATCCATTGATCACTGTGACCCAGGAGATATGGTGAGCTGGCTTGGAAGTACTGGTGTGTTCACCTTCCTCTCCTAGGGGCAGGAAGGACAGGTCTTAGCAGAGGATTGAAAATATTTAATAATGTAGTAATAGCCATAGATGTGGGTGGGAATTGTGAAATTAGCAAGAGGTTGTGTCAATGTGGGACAGCTAGACAGATCTCTCTACCCACCAAACCCCAGTGGCGGAGGGACAGCAAAATGGAAATTTGTCCTTCCCAAGATAGTCTGTTTCATAGGTAGGGAGGGGCTGTGTGGAATGCAGAGTTGGGTGGAAAAACATTTTTTTAAACCCAGACTCTTGTGTTTTTTGGGTTAAGCCAGTGAGACACACATACACACACACATGGCATTAATGTGTAGGACTACACCAATATAGGGCTAAATCAGAAAATTAAGTAGCAAAATGCTGTTCAGGTGTTATGGCCAATGTCTTAAATAATAATTGTTCTTTTAAAAGTGCACTTAGGATTTATTTCTGCATAGCATTTATTGCACTATAAAATAAATTGATTAAAAAGAATACTGGTCTAATGATGAACAACTGCCAATAAAAGGTTTGGTACCAGGACTCCCCCGTGGATACCAAAATCTGTAGATGCTCAAGTCCCATTAAATACAGTGGCATAGTGAGATGATATCCTTTATATATGATGGCAAAAACAAGGTTTGCTTTTTTGAAGTTATGTATTTTGAATATTTTCAAGCCATAAATCTATGGATAAAGGATCCATGGATACAGAGAGCTAACTATATTATTGTGGTCTCATAGCCTATCCCTAACACTTCCCTTGTCTTCTACAGGAATCCTTTCATGAGCATCCTGGTCGCCGCTGGTTAGACGGTTTCCTGTGGGAGCCAGGGAAAGATTCCCTACATGGAGGACTCTTTGTTGATACCTTCCGCTTTCTCCACCCTACTCAGGAGGATGCCTATACCTGCTGGTGCAACGTGACAGGGTCACGGCACCTCAATTACGGGACCCGCATTGACTACATCTTGGCCGATTGTGCCCTTGTGTTGTCAGAGCTGAAAGAAGCCCAGCTCAGGCCAGAAGTGTTAGGCTCTGACCACTGTCCTGTACAGGCTGTGTTGAAAAGTGTCTGTCTGGGGGCTCCCCGCTGCCCACCCCTTTGTGCCCGTTTCCTGCCTGAGTTTGCTGGCACCCAGCAGAAACTCAACCGCTTCCTGGTGAAAGTGGAACGGAATGGCCTGCCGGAAAAGGGGCAGAAGCGGGACTTGGTGGAACCGAGTGCAGTGATGGAAGTTTCCAAAAAGAGTCGGACTGGCCTGTCACGGAAGGGGCAAGGTGATTTGCGCAGCTTCTTCAAAGTTGGGAACAGCCAGGGTGGCAACACTGACAGTGCTGGGTACCAGTCAGAAATGAACATGTTGCAGAGGGCAGCAGAAGATTTTGGGAAAGAACCTCCTGCTAAGACTGCTGAAAGGACAGCTGATGAACATGGCATGGAGGACGTTGCCACTGTAACCCAGGTGCCTCTTGGGGTTTTGGGAGAGGAGTCCTCTATAGGAGTGACCAATGAGGGAACCAGGAATTGTGAGAAAGATGTAGTTCCCTCCAAGCCAAATCAATCTGCTGCCTTATGGAAATCCCTGCTGCCTGGTCCTGCTCGTCCACCATGCTGCAAAGCCCATGGGGAGCCCTGCGTCCTCCGGACAGTGAAGAAACCAGGGCCTAACTGTGGGCGGCGCTTTTATGTCTGTGCCCGTCCCCTCGGGAAGTCCTCTGATCCCCGTGCCCGCTGTGACTTCTTTCTCTGGGCCAGTCGGGGCAATTCTTAAAAGAGAAGGTGACGTGACATTATAGGATATTGTACCTTTGGTGATTCCAGAATCAAGAAGCAGCACTCTTGCTCTCTAATGGTTAAGACCATGATTGGCCTACCTCTTAAGAAAGAAAGATCCTAATCCCCTGGTAAGCTCTTCCTTACTGCCAGTTAGTCACGTGTGCTCTGGGCAAAATTCTTGTGGGATCCCATTTGGGGTGGGCCTATGGAAGCATGTATTCACACTAGGACACAATGGAGCTTACCTTGAACCACGGAGAAAGTTGAGTAGGCCTTAAAGAGAAATCGGGGCATCATTTGAAGTGTTAGATTTTCATTAAAAAAAGAATCTTCAGCGAATCTCTTGGTGTCAGGGTGCACACTGTCCTTGGAGATGCCTGGACAGGCATATTTGAATCTTTAGTGAGCAATTCAAAATGGCTGTATTGTGGGAATGGTGCAGATTTTTCTTTGTCTCTAAAAGTACCAAACTCCTAATAATATGTCCTTGCTGGGAAATACCCTCTTTTTCTTTGGGGAGGGATGAAAAAGAAACTTTTTTTACTTTTGATAAAATAAAGATGTTGACATTAACACTCCACCTTCTCCCCAGTGTTTTCTCTTTAGGAGGAGAAAGTATTTCTCTCTGAAAAGAATGGGTGAAGCTGGACAGTAGTCCCATGCAACAAACTCAGCTTTGGTTCTGGGAACTTCTGTCAATGCTGTTTTGGTACTTCTGCTCCATCCAAGTGCTCCAGCTACAGTAGCTTAACTTTAGCAGATGGGCACTGCTGCCTTCCACATGTCTCCAGATGTGTTCTTGAGTAGAAAGGGGCATCAAGTGTGGGGTTACATGTGAAGAGTATTGATTCCTGCCTGGTTTTTGCTGGACTGCAAAAACGTAGAACTGTGTATCTAAGGCAGGGGTAGGCAACCTTTTTGAGCTGGGGGCCGGGTTGCTGTCCCTCAGACAACTGGGGGGCCGAAGCCAAAAAAAAAATTAATTAATTATTTTTTTAAAAAAATAAATATATAAATAAACCAGGACAAATGTAGGACAACATTTTCAAATGGAAGACACTTTTTTAAAAAAAATGGAGGACACGCGAAAAAAATTGCTGATTTTTAAAAAAATGTTCATATAAATGCATGTTTCTGAGGTTTCTATAGACAGTTGCCCCCCCAAAGGCCCCAGCGGCAATCGGCGGCAGAACCGGGCTGGGGCCGGTCCCAAGGCCTCATCGGGCCGCATTCGGCCCGCGGGCCGCAGGTTGCCTACCCCTGATCTAAGGTGTCCACTGGGGCCACAAGGGGAAATGGAGTAGGGATAGGTTTAGGCATTTTAGTGCTGTAGCTCAAGATGAACAGACAGTAGTACATGTAGGGGCCTATTGGTAAATCTCTGGGTAAATTGTAATAGCTCAGCAAGGGTTTCTCAGTTGCTTAGCATCCACTTTTTTTCTCCTGTTTTCTTCAGAGTTGAGCTTAAAATAAGAAAGCTTAGAGGTTGAACCAGAAGTAATTCTAGGGGGGAAGGCAGCATGGCCTCAAGTTTGCAGCTGAAGCTAAGTTTCTGCCCATCTGCAGCTTAGGAAGAAATATTAAACTTCCTGACTCCAGCTTCTAGTGCTTTGCTCCCCCCTGCCTGGGCTCTCACCTAGGTTCTTTTTTGTGTGCATACCCCAATAGCCTTTTGCAGCCCTGTGAAGCTGCTGTCTTTCCCTGTGTGCTGTCACCTAATATGGATAACCATCTGGAGGAACTCTGCTAGCCTAAGCATAGATTTTACAAAGTAAGAGGCAGTGAAAGATACAGGCACAGGTGCAGAACTTTATTGAGTACTGATTCCTCTCTTCCCACTTTCTTGTTTGCAGCATCAGTGTTGAGCAGGTCTTTTCTGGCCAGGTTCTAAGCAACATTCCTCTCAGGCAGAAAGTGTGATGTAGCGGGGTCCCATGTTGCCAAAGTAATCCCGCTCCCACTCGCTCATGAGGGCAAAATGCAGCGGGCGGCGACAGAAATTGCACTCAGGAGATGCTGGCGACTGCAAGGGTAGATCAACCTCCCTCCAGGCTGCCAGGAGCTTCTCTGTAGGAAAGAGAGGAAGGTAGTCAGAAGGACATATACAGAACTTTGCATTGGCCATTGGCCATGTTGGACGGGTTTTTGTCTGATGTAGGGAACTGCCAATATTTTCTATCTAAATATGCCAAAGACTGGTATCTGTGTCTATTGACTACAACTCTTTATTTATTTATTGCAAACTTGTTGCAGATTGAGAGTGTCTTTCAGACCTGTGCTGTTCTATGGACCTCCACTTCAAGTAGCACTGGTCTAATGCATCTGAAAAGTGCCAGATTGGGCAAGACTAGTTAGATTCACCTTCCTGTTCAAAATGTGTAGAGAAAACGTGTGCTTCCTTGCTCTAGTTTGTTAGGGCTCTTGCTGTGTATGACAGCATGACTTTTACCTCTACTTTATAAGGGGGTGCTTGCTGGACACATTATGAATATGTGTGTGTCTGTCTGTCTTCAACTTGCCTGTTGACTTGTGGCAACCCCATGAATTTCTTAGAGTTTTCTTAGGCAACAAATACTCAGAGGTGATTTTTCTAGTTTCTTCCTCTGAAATATAGCCTACAATACCTGGTATTCCTCTGATGGTCTCCCATCCAAGTACTTTACTAACCAGAGGTAATCCTGCTTTGTTTCCAACATCAGATGGGATCTGCTGCCTTTAGGATATTTAGGGGCTTGCCATTAATTTATTTCTTTTTTCCCCACAGGGTGCTGTGAATTTAGTACGGCAATGGATTTTGCTTTTCCTTTTAGTGTATGCTTGTGGGGAAAGCAGAAATCTAACTTTCTTTTTATGAACATTTGTTACTATAGAACAATATTGTAGTTTCTATCATGAGTTTTTTCTTTAAGTTTTAAAACAGTAGACTGGAGTGAATGGCCCTGCATCCACTCACCGACAAAGTAGTCCATCATGGGTGGTGTGTGGTGGGGAGAGGGCGCCAGCCGCAGGAGCTCCTCTCCTCGAGGCACAGTAGGGTAATTGATGGCCTGGACGTAAATGTTGTATTCAGACAGAAGCAAGTCACAAAGGCGGGTGTTCAGGGCAGCATCTCCAACCTGTCAGAGGGCAAAGAAACCTTGCAAGTCTGGCCTCTGGCCTCCCTCTTCCATCCCACCTTTCATTCCTTCATATCTGGCCAAAGTAAGGCACTGTTAAATCTCAGTGATTTAAATAGGAAGGGGGTGTTGTTATTGGCAGTATTAGCCATCCAATCGGCTTTGACTTTTAGTGACTTTATGAAAGATTTCTATCTTTCCATAAGCCTTCGACATCAACAGACCTGCTTTGGTCTTGCAGTTTCTAGTTTGCTTTGTTCCCTCTTGCAAGTTGGTGTGTTGTGAACATACTCATCATATTCATTCCCACTCTTGTTCATTGTTTTTGTTTCCCCAGTGAAGTTGCTGAACCCTTTGGCTGGCTTCTGCCACAAGCCAGTGATACTTTGAGTAGACCTGATGAAATTCATGGGACTTGATTAATGACTAATTTAAGGTCCAAAACACACTGCAGAAATAATCCAGTTTGAGACTGCTTTAACTGCCCTAGCTCAATGTTAGAGAATTTTGGGAACTGTTGTTTTGTGAGACATTTAGCCTTCTCTGTCAGAGAGCTCAGGTGCCACAATAAACTACAATTCTCAGGATTCCCTAGCACTGAGCCAGGACAATTAAAGCAGTCTCAAACTTTATTATTTCTGCAGTGTGTTTTGGACCTAAGTCTAAGTTTTTTCATGTCTAAGTAGAGTCTTCCTTATCTGCAATACTTGGGACCAAAGTGTTTTGGATTTCAGAGTTTTTTGGATTTTGGAATATTTGCATATACATAATGAGCTACCTTGGAGATGGGACCCAAGTCTAAACATGAAATTCATTTATGTTTTGTATACACCTTACAATCATAGCCTGAACGTAATTTTATACATAATACTTTAAATTGTTTTGTGTGTGAAACAAAGTGTGTGTACGTACACTGAACCATCAGAAACCAAAGGCATCACCCATGTGGACAATTATGAATTTTGGAGTATTTCAGTTTTGGAATTCCAGATAAAGAACACTCAGTCTGTGTGACTAAATCTGGATGCTACACTCCATCCCTCAACCCTTATTGCCAGAGACATCACTCAGTGCTCTGAGTATCCATACCCTTATGGGAATTATGTGGCTGGGGCAGCTGACCACAGGCAGCCCAGCATCCATCAGCAGCTGGCGCATGTGTTTCACATTGCGCTGGTGGGCACGGCGCAGTGACTGTCCCTCAGGACTCTTCAGAATCCGGACCGATTCCAAGGCTCCAGCCAGCACCATGGGAGGCAGGGAGGTGGTGAAGATGAATCCAGCAGCATAGGAGCGCACTGTATCAATAAGGGAGGCAGTGCTGGCGATATACCCACCCACACAGCCAAAAGCCTTTCCTGCAGGGGAAGGATGGAAAAGCATGGCAGTTTGTCAGTGATTGTTTGAGGTATGCACAGTAGCTGCAGTTTAAAACAAAGAATGTGTACCAGATTCTATAATCTGGGTTCTTTGTCCAGTGAAGTTGGATTTTGAAATCTGACAGCATTATACAAACAAATCAGAGTAACATCATTAATTTTGTATATTTCTTTCTGCATGTCATAGAATAAGGCAAGGCAGTGGGCTGGGCAGACAAACCCTGTCTCAGCTACTGGAAATCTTTATCACCCTTTTCCTGGTTTCTGAGAAATTAATATGCTTCCATTCAGTAGAATAATAGCATTCATTTTGTTCATCCAGAGTATGCATGAATTAGTTATATGAAAGAAATCCACATGGGTTCCCCCCTCCTTAGAATAAAAATGAAACTGCATCTTTGATAAAGACACATTTTTAAAAATTGGGAGTCCTCAGGTGCTACTGCCAGTTCTGTTTCAGGATGATTGAGAGTCATGTTGATAATGTAGGGCAGTGCTGTGGATCCAGAACACACTTTGGATAGGCTCCACCTATGACTTGTTGCATTCTCTAACATTATGTTGCCCTCCTCTCCATTGGAGAACTGCTAGCCTACAGCATGATGTTCCTTTCCCATTCCGGAACATCCTCTCAGCTAGAAATGAGGAAGAATTTTATCCATTCCATCTTTTTAAGCAAAACAATCCAATCTGTGCTTCTTGAACTAACATGCTAATTGGAATGCAGTTCTCCTTTAGATTTTGTTGAGCTTTCACTTCTGATAAAGTTTTGACTCAAATTGCATACCAAAATAATTATATCAGAGAAGATTACATACAGAAATGTGTGTTTTAGAGAAAGCTATATAGTAGAAGTTTATATTAGCAGAGATGACAAATGAAAATGCACATGGAAATACATGCACATTTTCATGCATTTAAAAGAAAATAACATGCAGGAATATTCTCATTGAGAACTTTCCATAATGGAAATAGCAGTCCACATTTCCACCCCCCACCCCTTTGGTGAGCTTTCACTTCTCCCAGACTCACCTAGAGTACCAGAGATGATGTCTATTTTGCCCATTACTCCATCGCGTTCTCCAATGCCAGCACCATGCATCCCATACAGCCCAACAGCATGGACTTCATCCACAAAAGTGATGGCTCCATAGCGGTGTGCCACGTCACACATTTCCTCCAGTGGGCAGATGGCACCTGCAGGCATACAAAAAGAGTTGTGAACTCTGTGAGCACAGTTTTCCAACCAATTATGGATTCATCTGACAGTGTTTCTCCCTAATCCACATTTAATTAGTTTGTGGACTACGTTTGTGCTGTGAATGTTATTTATTTGGATAGCAGCAAAGCATTTGTTCCCCCATAATATTTTGGACATCCACAGCATTCTCACCATCAACTAAACTAGTAACCTTCATTTGCCTTCTGCCCCCAATTCCTAATCAGCAATGCAGTCAGGTAATTAGTATGAGAATTTAATTACTTTAACCCTCACTCCTTCATTCTTTAGGAAACGGTCTGTGTTATTCACATCAACATGTGGCAATCTAGCACTGTTACATTCCGGGGTGCCATCATGATCCATTTTTCTGAGTGGGGCTGTGAACCTGTCTCCCAAAATCCTACCCTGAGTACACTATTTTTTTCCTATTAGCCTGTTGATGTCTCTCTTATCCACAGTCTCATCCTCTCTTTAGCTGAGCTTCCTGGTGGATCTTCCTTCCTCCATAAACTTCAGTAGCTCAACACTGCCCAGGTGATGAGACTAGTTGCCACCCATCCACTACCTTGTGCTGCTCTTGGAGTCCTTCCCTTGTCTACTAGACTGGAACAGTAGCAGCAGCAACAGCAGACCTTCTGTTCCTTCTGCATTTATGGCTATTCCAGAGTAGCTGCTGAAGCCAGGTAAACACTGGGAAGGGAAAGGGGGCTCTTGTTTGGCTGGTGCAGCCAAAGTACTCACAGACCTACCAGGGTTATCAGCTCTGTGTGAGATGGGATCATATTTCAGGGGCCGGAGGGGTTCAGCAGAGCTGGCACAAGCAGGGATGTAGCCGGGGGGGGGGATCTGGGGGGCCGGACCCCCCCTTCCATTAGAAAAATGAATGGTGTGTGCTGCTGCGCCACCGCACTCAAGCCCCATTATAATGGTGGCACTTAGTCTGGCCCCCCCCCCCCCTTCCTAAAATCCTAGCTACGTCCCGGGCACAAGATACTCTTCTGCCTCAAGCCAGACCTTGGGGGGGGGGGATTCTAAGATCTTCACATACTCTGGCTTGAGGCAGAAGAGAAGATAGTACTCATAGAATCCTAGAATCACAGGGCTGGAAGAAACCACAAGGGCCATCCAGTCCAACCCCCTGCCATGCAGGAACTCACAAACTTCTCTTCGCCAGACTGAACATCCCCAGCTCCCTAAATTGCTCCTCATAGGGCATGGTTTCCAGACCTTTTACCATTTTGGTTGCCCTCCTTTGGATACACTCCAGTTTCTCAACATCCTTTTTAAATTGCAGGGCCCAGAACTAGTATTCCAGGTAAGCCCTGACCAAAGCAGAATAGAGTTGGCACTATTACTTCCCTTAATCTAGATGCTATACTTTGGCCTTTTTAGCTGCTGCATCACATTGTTGACTCATATTGAACTCCCCACATTCCAGCTGCAGAACCTGCACAGACTTAATCTTACTTTGACACTGGTGATGGTAACTCATCTGAGACCAAAAACATTAGCTTGAGGTGGGATGGAGTAAGGAGGCAGATGAGGAAGTTAGAACATACAGGAATGTCCTTCAGCAGCAAGGTGTATCCAGGAAGCTTCTGCTACAACCCCCACCACATTGCCCACTACCCAAGGCAACCACCTATCTCTGCCTAAGGTGGTGGGTGGGGAACAGTATTGGTAATGGCTGAGACCAATCTATAAGGCTGCTGATCTAGATGGTAAAGCTCTGTCCCACAACACTACCCAGTTTCTTATGCTTTTTTGTGTACAGGGAGAGGCACAGTGGGCCATGCCAGTCTCTGCACAGAGAAAAGTATTCAAGTTGCTTTCTTTTCTGAGAGAAGACCAGAAGAGCTGGTATGACAATTAAAAATGGTTCATGGAGTACTAGGCTAGAAGTTCCCCTAATAGGCTTGGATCCAGAGATAAGAACAGAGTGTACCAAGAGGCAAAGGATAGCAATTACCATCCATGGAGTGCACTGTCTCGAAGGCAACAATCTTTGGGGTGTCAGGTTTGGCCTTGCTCAGGAGCTCCTCCAGGTGCTGAGGGTCATTGTGGCGGAAGACATATTTAGGAACCCCACTGTTTCGGATCCCCTGGATCATAGAGGCGTGATTCCCAGCATCTGAATAGATCTCACAGCCTACAAGAGAAAAAGGAGCCCACAGGTAGCATCTATTGGCATGGTCTCTGTTCTTCCCCTCCTCTGGGTAATGATGAAAGTCTTGCTTCCCAGGCTCAATTGACAGTCAAAGGTCACTGCGCTGTTACCTGGCATCAAGCGGGCCAAGGTGAAGAGGGTGGAATCATTGGCCACGAAGCAAGATGAGAAGAGCAGGGCAGCATCTTTGGTGTGCAAGCTGGCCAGTTCTTGTTCCAGGTCCACATGGAACTTGCTGGTACCTGAGATGTTCCTGGTGCCTCCAGCTCCAGCTCCATACAGCTGCAGTGTCTCTCTGAGGTGGAAGAATAATAGAAATATAGAGTTGGAAGAGACTACAAGGGCCATCCAGTCCAACAGATAGCTGTCCAGCCTCTGTTTAAAGACCTCCAAAGAAGGAGACTTAACCACTCTCTGAGGGAGTGTGTTCCACTGTCACACAGCCCTCATTGTCAGGAAGTTCCTCCCAATGTTTAGGTGGAATCTCTTTTCCTGTAGTTTGAATCCATTGCTCCGGGTCCTATCGTCTGGAACAGCAGAAAACAAGCTTATTCCATTCTCAATATGACACCCTTCAAATACTGAAACAGGGCTATGATATCAATTCTTAACCTTCTCTTTTCCAGGCTGAACATACCCAGCTCCCTAAAAAGTCTCTCTTCATAGGGCATGGTTTCCAGACCCTTCACCATTTTAGTCACTCCAGCTTGTCAATTTCCTTTTTGAATTGTGGTGCCCAGAACTGGACACAGTATTCCAGGTGGGGCCTGACCAAAGCAGAATAGAGTGGCACTGTTACTTCCCTTGATCTCTAGACACTATACTTCTATTGAAGAGGGATTGAGATTTTCCCCTAAGGCACAGTGACATGGAACCTCAGAGGGTGAAACACCATTACTTTTTTATTAGCAGGGATGTGACATCTGCCAACCCAACTGAGACTTCCCTTTTCCTTCTGAGCTTAGCTGCAACCTTCGTAGTGGGGGTGAGAGAAGAAGAACAGGAGAGTTGTTTCCCTCCCAATATGTTGTTGCATTGTCCCCAAATCAAATTTTCATTCAGGCCCCAATTTTCTAGTATTGCAGGAACTTAACTGAGCTTTTGGAACTACAGACTAGGCATCCAAAAAAATAAAAAAATAAAAAATAAAAAAAAGGCAAAATTAGCAAGAAGATGAGTGAGTACACAGCAAATGTAAGAGTTCTGCATATGAATAGCATTTAATTTCTCACTCTCACTTTCTGCAATGCCAGAAATTTGAGAATTGAAAGGGAAAGAAATACTTGAGAACAGAATTCTTATTTGGGAGACCATGCCTTATTTTTGCACACCTTGAAGCTACACCCCTGGGCCTATTAATTTTCGAATGCTCAGTATTTTGTGGTAGCACAATCATGTGAATGTGCCACTAAGATCCATTAACTTTACAAAAGCCCTGATTCTTATGGAGCTGAAAATGGGAGTGTCCTGCCAGGACACTGTTAGAGACCTCAGTGGTGGCCTATTGCAATGCAATGCAGGATAGGCATCAGCAACAGGCCCTACTGGTGTACTGGGGTTGTACTGGCAGTGGGGTTGTATTGTATGTTGATAATGGGTGCTGATAGGACATGCGGAAGTAAGAGTTCATATAAAAAAAAGAAATCTCTTTCCCAAACCTATAACTCACTGGAAGTGTGGTGGGTACAGGTGAAATAATCCTGTGTGTTTCTAGCATAGGGGAAGTTGGTTGACATGAAGGTCCCTCAGCTTCATTATCTCATCCAGAGCATCAAACCAATACCCGAAATAGGTTTTTGGTGTTTAGGACCAGGCCTATCATTTGCAATAGTGAAGTACCCACCCTAAGCAGCCGATTTTGGCTGTCATGAAAGGGCCAATTAATTTGACTGGTTTTCAGAACTATGCACCTTGATTTGGATAGGAAGGAGCACTTGATGATCCAGCTCAAGCAGCTAGTCCTGAGGGTGTCTCAAGATAAATAGTGATCATGGACAAGTCACACTCTCTCAGTCTTAGAGGAAGGCAAAGGCAATCCCCTCTCTGGATAAATCTTACCAAGAAAGCTGCTTGATAGTCAAAACTGACTTGAAGGCACACAGCAACAACAAAGAATGCAGATTTTTAGAATGCAAGATTAAGTATGTCTGTGTGACAGGAAGCGGACCGAAGCACCCTGTCACTTACTGGATGGCCTGGGACACTCGAGGGTGGCGACTCATTCCAAGGTAGTCATTGCTGCACCAGACAGACACCTCTCGCGATTCAACCTGGGAGCACGAGTAGTCCTCAGCAAATGGATAGGCATCAGCTCGGCGATTAACTGTCTTGAAGACCCGGTAGGTGTGATCTTGTTTCTTTGCATGTATCTTGGCCTCAAAGAAGGCATCATAATCAAACACAGCACTCCCTGTTAGGAAATCACATAGACCTGGTTGACACACCTGTAATGCACATCACTTATGTTCTCTGCAACTAATGACTGACAGCTGAAAGGATGAAGAGAACCATGGACTTTTGATTGGCTATAGCAATTATTCAGATTAGTATTTAGTAGTCCAGCATCCAGAATGACACCTTTGAAAAGATTAGGATGTATCTACACTGTACAAATAATGCAGTTTAACACCACTTTAAGTGCCATGGCTCCATGCTACAGGGATTTGTAGTTTTGTGAGGCACCAGCACATATTGCCAGACAGCTAAATCCTTTGTAAAATTACAAATGCCAGGATGCCATAGGATGGCGCTACAGCATTTAAAGTGGTGTCATTCTTCATTATTTCTACAGTACCCTAATGTACCCTAGGTGGGTAGAGTCTGGCATTTGGGATGTGGGGCTTAGAGATTTTAGGAAGCAAGGGGTAATGTTAGGCAGTATTGACAGGTCTGGGGTGCCAGGACCAAAGGATAGGTATGGGATGATGGAGGATAAAATTAAACTTCAGCTCCATATACAGTATTTAATTTTTCTCAATAAAATACATGGGGGAAGGGGGGAATACCAGTCAGGAAAGGTTGTGTGTCTATTTTATTCTATAGTCATAACTGACATACATGTATGTTTCATTTAAAGCAGGGGTATGCAGCATGTGGTCTGTTTAGCAGGCCCTAATGCACCATTGCTGCTTGGCCAAATTTTATTATAAAGGCAAAAACGCTGCATTTTTGCTCTACATCAAGGTATCTGGGGAGCACTTCTTGTTTTAATTTGGGAGTGGCAATGACAAACCTTCTCTGAATAAATCTTGCTGAGAAAACCCCGTGATAGGTTTGCCTTAGGGTTACCATAAGTCAGAAACGGCTTGATGGAGCACAACAACCATAAGGACATGCCAGTAGAATGCACCCCCCCCCCATTTGGAAGACTTAATAGATACACAATGTCGCTGTGCAGTCACACACTCACATTGTTGTTGTTGTTGGTACCCTAATTTCCCCCCAAAATTGAGATTCAAAGCAACATTGAGGTTGTGAACACAGTGATGGGGCAACTGGTGAATTCCTCCCCATCCCCTGACCTGGCATATTGTCCCGGATGAGGTGTGATGCTTCGTCAGAGTTCAGCAACTTTTTCTTGAGGCTAGATTGCACCTCTCTGAACAGAGAGCTCAGCACCCCTAGAGAGAAGGGCAAAGTTGGTTAGTAATGAGAAGGCATAGAGAGTGTTCTTCGTCTAGTTTCCAGCCCCATGGGGACCTCATTCCTTACCTGTCTTGGAAGGCCAGACATCCTCCTGGACCTCAGGTTTTGCCACTTGCACAAAGGGACTCCGGCCGCTTTGGCGCTCTGACTCTATAAAAGGGCACTGGGTGGTGGGGATTGAGGTGGGCGCCGTCTGCAGAATGGAGGCTAGAGGACATAATCAAGAGAGAGAGAGAGAGAGAGAGATTCTGTGTGCGTTCTGCTGTGCAGCCCATTTAATTTAGGCTGTAGACTTCTTCTAAGCTGGACTCAGGAAGCTGCCTCAGGTTGAGATGAGACCACAGTTGGCCCTCCACATTTGCAGCTTTGACTTTTGTGGATTTGATTATTCATTAACAACACCCAAAAGGAATAAATAGTACAGTAAAAACAACAGAATGATTTGATTATTTGCGGGTTTGATTAATATGTTCTCTCTAGGAATCTCTAGGTCCTCCAGCGCAACTTGCCAGAAATTGAACCCAATGATTCTTAGAGAAAACAGGTCATCATCCAGTTTGATTACATGATCACCTTCTAGCAGATGCTGACCACAGAGTTGTGCTGGAGGACCTGAAGATTCCTAGAGAGGTATCCTCTCGGAGAAAAAGAATAGCAGTGGTGTCATTAGGGGGCGTAGGGAGCATGGACCACACTGGTGATATCATACAAGGGAGGTGACAGCCAGGGAGCCTCCCCCCCCACCTTCCTGATGTGCACCACATGGGACAGGGAGTTCCGCATGAGCCCCTTAGGCTCTGCCCCAAAGCCCTATCCCCAAAGACCTGTCCCCCGTACTGGGTGACACCCTGCTGTGGGACACCCACACCACTGAAGAACAGTGGGTTTTTTATTTGCATTTTCCCACATTCACAGGGCTCCTTTACCCCTAACTACAGTCAATGTATAGGGACCACTGTACCTGTCTGACCAGCCCCACTACTGCCTGCTCTGGGGTCCAGCCTTTCTGACTAGTCTTCTCCAGCAGCTAACTGGGGATAATGGGAGCAGTAGTGCAACACAACTAGAGGTCAGCACTTTGAAGAAAACTACAGATATATCTGATGGGAATACAGGAGAGCATCTTTCTTATAATATATTTAATATAATAATAATATATTTATTTGTATACCGCCCTGTGGCGAACCAATCCGGGCGGTTGACAACAGTAAAATCACAGAGTAAAATATAAAATTAAAAACATTATAATCCCTCCCCTCCTTATGAAACTATTAAAAAATATGACAGATTAAAAACACAATATCAAAACATAAAATATAGTTAAAACAAACTAAAAACCCTGGTGTCCCTCTGGAGATCCTCAACCATCACTAAAGATGGGGCCACGAGAGGAAAGAGGGGATCAGGGAGCCCGGGCCGGGATGGTTAATCTGGAAAGGCCTGCCGGAAGAGATCCGTCTTGACCGCTTTTTTAAAGCTGTCTAATGATGTCAACTGACGGATCTCATCCGGCAGGTCGTTCCAGAGTTCTTGGGTCCAAAACACACTGCAGAAATATTCCAGTTTGAGACCACTTTAACTGCCCTGGCTCAGTGCTAGGGAATTCTGGGAACTATAGTTTTGTAAGACATTTAGCTTTCTCTGTCAAAGAGCTCTGGTGCCACAATAAGGATTGCTTGCTTAGGAGAAAATGCTTTTCATAATGTGCTGTGTTATCTATTAGTTGTATTATTAATGGTCACGTTTTTAACTGAGTTGAAACGTACTGATAGTTTAATTATATCTTTAACATTTGTTTTATGCAAATTTTTAAAGCTGTACCTGTTTTAACTTTTGTAAGCTGCCTTTAGTTCTGGACTGGGAAAAAAAAGGTGGGAAACAATAGCATGCCCACCAACTGTCCTAGTTTAGTAGGGATAAGTCCCAATTTCCTATTTCCTCAAAACCTATTAAATACAATGGCATAGTGAAAAGGTGTCCCTTACATAAAATGGCAAAATCAAGTTTTGCTAATTGGAATTTATATATACAGTTGGCCCTTCTTATACACGGATTTTTTATACATGCATTCAAACATCCACTGTTTGAAAATGTTCAAAGTATAAATTTCAAATATCAAACCTTGGTTTTCCATTTTTTATAAGGGACACCATTTTGCTATGCCATTATATTTAATGGGACTTGAGCATCTATGGATTTTGTTAATCACGGGGGATCTTGGAACCAAACCCCAGCGTATAACAAGGATCCACTGTGTGTGTGTGTGTGTGGAATATTTTTAAGCCATGGATGCTTGAATCTGTGGATAAAAAACCAGTGAATGCAGAGGGCTGAGTGTATTTTTGTTTATTTTTCTTTTAACTCACACAATTCCAGACCCCTGCTCCAGTGGTGTCAATTTAAAAAAGTTTTTAAAAATAATTAAATAAATTGGGGCGGGGAGGTGATCAGGCTGTTTGGTGACATTTTGCACTTGGGCACTTACTGATAGCTTATTGACGGGTTTTCCCCCATCAGTGAAAAGGGGTGCTTGGGCATGTTTGAGGGATGCAGCAGCAACGGGTCATACTACAAGAATCGCCAAAGCTGCTTTTTCCAGGTGTAATCGTGGTTTAAAAGCCACATTTAATAATCTCCTACATGTCAATATCACTGTCTGTCTGCTCAGTATGTTGGCTCACCTGTATCACCGGAAGTCTCCTTGCCATGCTGCAGGTCAGCAACAGAATGGGAGAAACTGCGGGCCACCATCACAGGACAACGCTGAGCACTTCTGACCAACAAGGGTCGAAGTTTGTGTAGGAAGATGGCTGGGTCCCGGGTGAAGAAGGGGCAGCACTGGAGAAGCGAGGCCATGGTACCAAAAGATAGTGCTATATTTTCAGAGGAAAATTGAAACAGAAACAAGTCAAGGTGGCTAAGGCTTTCTGATCAACTGTGCACCCTCATTATATTGAATGTTTCCTTTTCATATCTCCCTTAAAAATATTTTTCAACCTGTAAAAAGTGTTTCCTCATTATGTCTCCTTACACTGAATGCTTTACAGTTTTCAACCTTTAAAATGTGTTCCCTCATTACGGTGAATGTTTCATTACGCTGAATAGTTTTCTCAAATTCTAAAATGTTTTCCCTCATTATACTGAATTGTTCCTACTCATGGTGACCCTTATCATGGGGTTTTCTTGGCAAGATTTGTTCAGAGGAGGTTTGCCATTGCCTTCCCCTGAGGCTGAGAGCATGAGGGAGCACTTACGTTTTGACTAGCTGACTCCGCTATCTTTAGAAAGTTTTGGGTTTGGAGACATTTTCAGTTGGGGGCAGCTTTGGCTGGGCACTCTCTTTTCCTGAGCTCCTTGACATTCTTCATCTCTTAGGTGACATCTACACTGAAAAATTAATGCAGTTTTACACTTCCTTAACTATCATGGCTTAGTGGTATGGAATTCTGGGATTTGTAGATTTGTGAGATATTTATCCTTCTCTGTAAGAGAGGTCTAGTGCCACAACAAATTATAAACCCCAGGATTCTATAGGATGGAACCATGATAGTTAAACGGCATTGTTTCTTTAGTGCAGATGCAGTTTGAATGGAAACAGCCCCTACCTTCAGAAGATACCTTGAAACTTGCCTGGTGCACTATTATGGAGGAATCCATTGTGTTGCTAGTGTTGAAGTGAGGCACAACTGCCAGTTCAAGTTAGCACAACTGCCAGTTCAAGTTAGCTTCAATACATAGGATAGATCTTGCCCTATATTATCCTTTGCCTCTGGCACCAAAATGTCTCATACTGGCCCTGTCTTGAATTGTGCTGCTTAAGCAGAACGCTTAAGAACTGGGTAAAAATTGTTTATCTGTATGTACATATATGTGTCTGCATGTATTTTTGTAACAGCCACCTCTCTGATCTTCAAAGGTAAAGAGGGTATTATTCTGTTTTTCAGCTAGACACATTTAGTGCAAGAAAATATGAAGTAGGGAACAGGTTTCTCAGCAGTTGGCAAAGTGAGCTTCACTCAGGACCAAAACAAATAGATGAGAATGTGATAAAGAAACAGAAAATTAAAATTCTGACTGTTACTTTTTAGTCTTCATGAATATATATATATATATATATATATATATATATATATATATATACACAGTATATATATATAGTTGTTGTGTGCCTCCTAGTTGTTTATGATTGATGGTGACCCTAAAGTGAGTCTATCATAGAGTATTGTGGGGTTGAGAGAGTGTGACTTGCCCAAGGTCATCCATTTCTGAGCAAGGAATTGAACTCTGATCTCCAAATTCATGGTTCAGTGTTCAAACTGATACACCATGCTGGCTCAGTGAACTTATGCTTATAGTTCATGAATGTAAGTTCACAGTATATTGTTGGAACTAACTACCTGGCTAGTCAAAAATATTCCTAATAACTCATACTGAGCTCTGCAAATAAAGTTTACAATGATGAAGAACAGTTGCATAGCAGTTCCAGTGCCGAAGAAAAGATATGATTGTGCCATATGCCATACCCTATGCTAATAATGTCAATTTTTCGTATGTTTCATATGTGCATTAGGACAAAAAGCTCAGAATAAATCTTGGGGCAGAGGAAAAAATATCAGCATTTTGACAAACAAAATAATTTGCTTTCTAAATGTCACTCTCAAAAGAAACAGCATGGCTGAACTACTAGAAAGAAAAGTCCAAGTGGTTGTTTCCAAATGGTTGTTTTTATATAAATGTATATTGTGTCCACTTGGAAACTGGAAAGATTATGTGAGGCCAATGTGCTTCTGTACCTAGTTTATTGCTGACTTAATCAGCATAGAAGGCATTTGATGTATTTCAGAGATGAGTTATTGCATGAATAATGTAAGTACAAAATGAAGTACTGGAGGAATTGTATCTGTTCCCCAAACCTTTTCTTGTTGTGATAACTAGTTGTGGCATTTGTTGTGACATCTTGCATTGCTGAGGCATTGCTTTTTCACTATCAGCTGGAAAAAGAAGCAGAATCTGGACAGAGAGCTCCAAGCATTATCCATCACAAGACCTGAAACAATGAACTGTTCCTCTATCCCTCTCTCTAACAGATGTTGTCATTGTTGTTATGAGACAGAAGAAGCTATGGAAAACAATGGCTGGCAGTGACTGGCACAACCATTTGGCTGAGTGAGGTAACTGCCTCAGTAGCAGTTGCTGGTAGAACACAAGAGGAGTCAACTGGTTCTTCATTCTCAGTTTTCTGGCTATTCCTCTTTCTCGGCTGACAAACCAGAATGTGCTGCATCGCTTGCCCTCATTCCCTTATGGTCCCCAAATTGTGCTCCTTAAGGGATTTTGGATTTCACCTCCTGGAATCTCAGACTATTGGCCAATATGGCTGAGGCTTTTGGGAGCTGAAGTCCAAAATCTCTTAAAGGGCAGAGTTTGGGGACCACTGCCTGCAGGGGCGGCTCTAGGTATTTGGCCACCCAGAAATATTTTGGCACCTACTGTTGCCCCTCATAATTATTTTCACTCCTTGATTTCTGCTGTTTCGTTTGTTAAAGCTAAATATGACATAAAACGTAGGTTCCAGTCTCTTGTCATAGTATTGAAAATTAGTCAAAAAGCCAAAAAATTATACAAAAAAGCCGCCAAGCTGCCCCTAAATTTTGCCGCCCTAGGCAGCTGCCTAGTTCACCTATATGGATGAGCTGGCCCTGACTGCCTGCCCTCCTGTCTTCACAAGTAGTGACATCTTCATTCCTTGAACTCCATATTTCTTACACGGCCAAATCTTTCCTGCTCTCTAGCTCAACTTCATCATTTTTCTCTTGTTCCTCCAGATTTTTGAAATCATTTTGCTAGAATTCTGCAGACTGCTCCTTTGATCATGGGTCCAAAACACACTGCAGAAATAATCCCGTTTGAGACTGCTTTAACTGCCCTGGCTGAGTGCTAGGGAAATTTGGGAACTGTAATTTTGTGAGATATTGAGCCTTCTCTGCCAGAGAGCTCTGGTGCCACAATAAACTGCAATTCCCAGGATCCCCTAGCACTGAGGCAGGGCAGTTAAAGTAGTCACAAACTGGATTATTTCTGCAGTGTGTTTTGGACCATTAAAAAAAATCTAATTTAAGCATTTTTTCCTATTTGTAGCTTAATGCCTTTAAAATGCTGAGTCAAATAATTTTGCATCTTCAGATTGCCCATGTATTGAACTATTTTATTTATTTTTAATTGGATTATATCCCCTCTCCCTTCTTACTTTAAATGGGCAAGGACATCTGTTCCACTGATTTATTTTCATACAGTGTCATATACTTTGGCGGTACTACGTAACTCAGTAAATAAATGGAGTTGAGGGATGCTGGCTCAGTGCTAATATTCAATTAGTCCAATTAGTAGTCCATGCAGTGGCATCATTAGGCAGTATGGGGGGTTGCAGTCCATATTGAGTGACATCCCAGAAGAGGGGTGACACCTAGTTGGGCCCTCCTCTTGCTGCGCCCCTCCTGGCTTTGCTCTGGTGAAGGAGAAGGCCATGCCAGCTCTCCCAGCTTTGCCGCATCAACAGAGGCCTCTTCATGAGGAAACCTCCACAACCATGAGGAATGAGCAGACTGAGCACCCTCTTTTGTGTGCCACCACTCCAGCATCCCCCGACACCGCATGCCACTGAGTCCATGCACTGTAACCTCCCGATTATACTACTGTTGCCCTTGAAGAAGACTCAGAAGCGTCAGCTATTGCAAAATGCAGCAGCTTGGCTGCTGAATGGAAAATCATATAGGCAGCATGTAATCCCTGCCTTAAAAAGCTGTATTGGCTGCCAATGCATTTCTCGTTTGAATTCAGGACAATGTATGCTACAACAATTTTTGCTCAGTTAGTCTCAAAGGCTAGACAACAGCCCTTTGCATATTAGTCTGACACTGTGGCTTACAAAAGGCGTCCAGTTTTTGTGCTGCTTGGATCCTCTGTAAACCCCTCCAATACACTGTATGTGTTTGACTATAAATTAACCTCATGTATGAATCAAGAGTAGATTTTGAGACCAAAATTATTGATTTTGATATAAGTCATGTATAAGCCAAGGGTAAAACTTAGAGGCATGTAACAAAGAAAGTAAAGAATGAAGGGAAGGAAAATGATGCCAAAGCATGATGCTATTTTCCCACCGAGACATTCAAAAAGGCCAGAAATAGGATGGCAGAGAAATGGTTGGTGCTTCTTTTAGGTTCTCTGAGGGTGGACTAAGCTCTCACCTTTCACCATTCTACTCAGAGAAGGAAAAGGTTTCTATTTTGATAAAAGTTAAAGTATTGTATGTATATTGACCTGTGGATAAGGTGAACCAGATTTTTTGGGTCAGGAATTTAGGAGGGAAAGATGCAGAATAACTGCACAATGCTTTTTGATTTGGCTAGAATAGAGATGTCACCCTCCAGATGTTGCTGGAAGATACATCCCAGCAATCTTAGCATTGATAAGGGCTTCAGCTTTAAAAACAATAATTAAAAATGCCTGGGAAAATGTCCTAAACAGTAACTAAAACATAACTAAGAAACAGTAACAGTTATAGCTTGTGAAAACGAATGCTTTGTTGCCATTGTTACATTTAGCATGAAATTAAAATTGTTACACACTTCTGCTTTCCCCACTCCCACCCCCATCATTATTACATATAACTGTGTTGGTAGTAGCTCTGTACTTTCCCCCTCCTTTGCAGATGAGGAATACGAGGCTGGAAGAGAAATTAATTTAAACTAGGCCAGCTGTGGTGGTTAAAACATTTCATTTAATTTTTTAAAAAATATATAATTTTAACATATTTGAAGCCAGAAAGCCTTGCTAATCTATTGCAAATCCTCTACATTGTCTTCACCTCTCTTTTATATTCATCTTCCTGATGAAAACAAAGTTACAGTCAATCCCTCATATCAACGGATTCTTTATCCACAGATTCAAGCATCCACAACTTTAAAAAATACTCTCTCTCTCTCTCTACACACACACACACACACACACACACACACACACAGAGAGTCATTCCTCTGAATTTGCAAGGGATCCGTTCTGGACACCCACCCACCCACAGATTCAGAAATCCACAGATATTCAAGTCCTATAGGCTTGAAAGGCTGAATGTGCCATGTGAGCGCACACCATTAACTTTAATGGACGTCATCCCTCTGCAAATAATCAAAACCACAGATCTTAAGTCCGCAAAAACAGAGGGGCGACAGTATTCCAAACAGCAAACCTTACTTTTTACCATTAAAGAGTCACCATTTTACTACCCATTATATTCAATGGGACTTGAACATCCATGGATTTTGGTATCCATGGGAGGGGGGTCTTGGAAACAAACTTCAGCGGATACCAAGGGCCCACTGTACTATTTTTGGACAACAATTCTCACAATCCTCCCATGGTTGCTGATTGCTTAACCCTTAACATAAGCTCACAAGTCTCACTATGTTGGCCATTTTAAATGAACATCTGATATATGGACACAAATCAGGTATCAGTCTAGATTCTATTTACTGAACCTGCCCTAGTAGGTTGCCATTCTGGGGTGTGTGCATGTGTGTCTTTGAGTGTGTGTGTGTGTGTGTGTGTGTGTGAAAGACAATCTGAATTACAGCATAGTTTCTTAAGCAATCCAGAAAGATAATTGCCAGGTTCATCCCTTTTCATTTTGTTTAGTTACTTTGCTTCTCTTTCTTCTTCCTTCCTTCTGTTCCATCCCCCTCTCACCGCAAAATATAAACTGAAATCTCTTTGTCTGTGGGGATCTGTATTTCTTCTGTTATTTTTCTTCTTCTGAATACAAAGTGACCAGATGTCCTCATTTTCCCACACATGCCCTACATTTCAATCTTCTGTCCCAGACGAATTCCAAAATATCCTGCATTTGGAGCATGACTAGGGACTTTATCACATGGGGAAAATTGGCGATTATCCTATGAAAATCGTGTAATCGCAATTAGCATTTTCACATGCTGTCGCGATTAAAGTGCCATTTTCCTGGGAATAAACAGGCAATAAACAGCAACAAATCATTCATGGGGAAATCCAGTGAATGATTTGTTGCTGTTTATTGCCTGTTTATTCCCGGGATAATCGCTCTTTAGTCACAATGTATGTGAAAATCTTAATCGCAATTGTGTGATTTTAAAACACATTTTAAAAACTCAATTTCCCTCATGTGATAAAGTTCCAAGAAGCGTGGATTTATCTTTATATGAGTGTTTTTAGCTTTTATTTCATCATGGCCTACATTTTCATTTATGTCTTACATTTCACTGTGCCTTGTCCTCCTTTATGGTTAGGACATCTCTGATCACCATTTTTGAACAGGGATTTGAACCCTGGTTTCCTGGAGTCCCACACTGGCATTCTGGCACGTTCAAATGTGCTGTGTTTTGAGTTTCAATGTTATCTCTTGTTTTTGATCAGCAGATTGTGGTCTGCTGCTTTTGTGGTTTTACTGTTTTACATCTGTATTTTATTTTATAGCATATGTTGCAGTTGAATGAAGCCACCATGTTGTAGTGGTTTGAGTTCAGTCCTGGAAACCCCATGAGTGACCAGGTCACACTTCCTCAGGCTCAGAGGAGGGCCATGGAAGAAATCCCCTCTTAATGATCTTGCCAAGAAAACCCTATGACAGGTTCAGCATGAGATGTAGTTGACTGGAAGGCACATAACAACAACACTACATTTACTCAGAGGTTTGGCTTATTCATCTACCAAACAAACATGAACAACACCCCCAAGTTGTTTCTTTCTTTTATCAATGAGTCAGATTGCAGGAGGACTTTCTCACCCACTCAAAAATAGGTACATTTTTTCTTATCTGTATCTGAAGTCATCTTAAATGCCTAGTTTCCCTTTTGAGCATTTTTAGAAAGGACAGTGGCCTTTAATTAACTCACAGTCTTCTCCTTCCTTAGTACCTCCAAGGCTGACAAGTGGAACACACTGAGACACGTTATTGAGAGCAATCTTTCTAAGACAACCCAAAACCAATAAAGTGATACATTAGATATACACCCACAGAGTAAAGGAAAAAGCTACATGAAAAACCATTTGTGAAAATGATGATTAAGAACACATGTTATGTGAAGTCAAAGGCTTTCATGGCCAGCGTCCATAGTTATTTTGTGGGTTTTTCGGGCTATGTGGCCATGTTCTAGAGGAGTTTCTTCCTGATGTTTCGCCAGCATCTGTGGCTGGCATCTTCAGGGAATGCTTGCCTGGAAAGGAGTTTGGCACATATATTGTGTGACCTGGGAAGGCAGGAGTGATTTGCATGTGGATTGTTCTGTTGCTAATGGCAGGCCTCAGGGTGGGAGAGTCTGCAAAAGAGGATGAGTGTCTGCTTGATTAGTGCTCATTGTCTGCTGGGAAACCCCTGACCCTGGGAGATTTCTCATTTGCATTTGTGGAGTCTTCAGCTTGCTGTTTTTCAGGACTGGTAGCCAAACCTTGTTTACTTTAAGGGTTTCCTCTTTCCTGTTGAAATTGGCCAGGTGTTTGTGGATTTCAATGGCTTCCCTGTGCATCCTGACATGGTAGTTATTGGCACGGTCCAGAATTTCAGTGTTTTCAAACAACATTTTATGGCCAGGATGATTTGTGGCATGTTCTGCTACTGCTGATTTTTCTGGCTGACCCAGTCTGCACCCTTGGAGTCTGGTAGAGTCTCCTTCTTTGGAGGTCTTTAAACAGAGGTTCATTGGCCATCTGTCTGGGGTGCTTTGATTGTGTATTCCTGCATGGCAGGGGATTGAACTGGATGGCCCTTGAGGTTTCTTCCAGATTTATGAGTCTATCTATAAGACCAGGTTCAAAAGCTGGCATTGCAGAGCTACCAGATAAAAAATATTGATTTTCAAGTGGATATCTGGCTTCATGACTTAACAAAGCACTTAGACCAATGATCCCCAAAACTTTTTGAGCTATCATCCCATTTCCGCTTGGGTGACAACTCTAGCACATACACACACATCATGTTTATCTACTATTCTATTGCAAATTCAAAACAACCAATCTCTGTTGCTGCTCCCTTTGCCACCCAGTCCCCCTGGGGATAGCAACTGAGCTGCTGGCTGTATTCGTACCAGTGTAGGGGTTAAATGCCATTGCGGATAAGAGGCCTATCGGGCACTGCTTAGCCAGCTGCTCAGTGTTGCTCCCAAGGTAACCAGGTGCACAGGGAGAAATTTATCTCTGGCAAGGAGGGACTCTCAGTCCTTCTTCATTGGGGATAGGAGAGGTGCAGCTGGTGTGTATGTAGGGGGTTTACAGAGGGCACATGCTCTGAACTGTAGGTACATGGGTGAGAAAAAGAGAATGTTTAAGTACATGAGCCACTCCAAGATGAGGGGCTTCCCCAAGAATTGACCCCGGATACTCCTCCCCCTCCTCCCCCAGAGATGTGTCTTCCTCACATATAGCTTCAAGTGTGTGCCCTCAAAAAACATTGTTTCATCTGCTACCTCTTCTCTTGTCCTTTCTGACAAAAGAAAGTAAGCAGAAACAGCAGTGCAAATCCAACCTGCCAGCCAAGTCCCTGCATACAACCCACATTCTCATCATAGCCCAAAGACCATTGGTTCCCTTGTCTTTCTTGTGCACCAACACTTTGACTGAAGCTCCCCCCGCTGCCCCCTTTTTGCTTATACTACCCTCCCGCTGCCCCACTTTCATTTCAACGCCCCCTTTGATCTTATCACCATCCCCTGGGGGGGCATACTGCACACTTTGGGAATCACAGTCTTAGACACCAACCATTCACTTCAATGGGATTTGTAGAAAATAATTTATCAGTATTGTTTATGTTTAGGTTCCGTATCTCACAAGGGCTTTGCATTGGCAGAATGCACTACCCTTTGTGCAAGTGAAGCAACCAATTTTCATTTGTCTCCTTTGTTAGCTACAGCAGTGGCAGAGAACCTTTGGCCCTCCAGATGTTTTGAACTACTACTCTCTTAGTCCTGTACTGTTATGCTGGATGGAGCTGGTGGAAGCTATAGGCCAAAACGACTGTCCTCTTCCCCAAAAGTTGCTCTTGGGAGCTGTGGGAACCTCAAGAACAGGACACGATATAGAGGGGTGCAGTGGGTGTTTTGTGTAGGCTGCTGACAACTGTGTGCCCTTGTGGGCTAATGGTTTGAGTGTATGACTTGTACCCTAGGGTTTGAATCTCTGTTCAAGTGATGGAAACTCACTGAATGATCTTAATGGCAAGCCACACTCTTCTCAGCCTCAGAGGCAAGCAATGACAACCTTTCTCTGAATAAAGAAAACTCTGTATCAGTTGATTTGAAGGCACATACCAACAACAGAGCACTGCCAGTACAAAGCCAGCAGTGGATACGACCCTCTCTGCCTGTCTTCTCTTATGCCTCCTAAGCATGCCTTCCCATTTTGCCTAATGGCGGAGCTCTCTCTCTGTTGGTGGAGTATTAGGGCGTTCACACATCACAGTTAGCCATGTTGTACATTGTATGAGGTTTGTTACTTAAACCACAAATTGCAGAGCTGCAGGGACGTAGCCAGGATTTTGGGAAGGGGGGACAGGTGCAGACTAAGTGCCACCATTATAATGGGACTTGGGTGCGGTGGCACGGCAGCAAGCACCATTCATTGTATCTAACGGATGAGGGGGGGCCGGACCCCCTGGACCCCCCCCCCCCCCGGCTACATCCTTGATAGCTGGTAGCCAAACTGTGACTTGTCTTCTTCATATCTGATTTGTTTCCTTCCCATCACTTTTGCCAGTGAGTTGTACAAACACAAAGCGAGAAGAGTGTCCCAAGAATAATCTGGTCAAGTCTCCCGTACGTATAGCTGAACTCTATTTAAACACTTCATTGTCAGTTCCATTCCACAGCAGGAGAAACAAGCCAGGAGGGAGAAGTTATGGCCCTGGCTTTAGAAATCACAACAAATTGTGGTTTTAAACAAGTCAGAATAGATTCAGATTGCAGTCTCTGTCTGGTTAATAAACCACAACTTCTTAACAAAGGCAGATTTGCACTCACAAGCCAGATTTCAACAAATCACACCAACGGGTCATTATGATGTTTGAATATGATCATTTTCATACTGAGTTTAAAAAGATGCTCTTGGAAATGTCTCCTTTGATTGACAGCCCCCTTTTGGTATGCCATGGATCTGCCTTTGGAGTATGAACCAATTGCCTGAGTTGGAGTGGCCTGGAAACCAGTTCTGCAAGACAGATCCTTTCCACATCTAAGGACAATTTACTCACAACTCTTTTTGATCTTCTTGGAAACATAATTATGGAACTCTTGCCAAGCAACAGGATCCATGTGGTAGACATGGAGTTCTTTCCAGCCTCAGGACAAAAGGCAGCCTGGCTCATCAAGGGAAAAGTGAATGTGGGGGTGTTGTTATCTGTCTTTGGAAGAGAATGCTTTGATAGTTTCCCTGCCATAGTATAATGTATCTTTGTTTGAGAGTGATTAGTTTAAGGATATTCTGATTTGAGTGTGAAGTCGAAGGCTTTCATGGCCGGCATCCATAGTTTGTTGTGGGTTTTTTGGTCTATGAAGCTGTGTTCTAGTAGAGTGTATTCCTGACTTTTCTGATTTGAGTTCAGAGAGCTAGTGTGCAGTAGTGGCTTGAATGCTGGACTAGGAACCTGGGAAACCAGGGTTTGAATCCCATTCAGCCATAGAAACCCATTGAGTGACCCTGTGCCAGTCACACACTCTCATAAGTTGGACTTGAAAGCACAAAACAACAAACAGTATGTTGTGTTGGAGGATAAGAAGAAATTAGGTGGGAACCCTGAATCATTAGTTTAATACAGATAATGAGGGTGAACCTGGGAGGAAGGACAAGAGGTTTTGGTAATGGGGAAAACATTGCCGAGTTTATCTTAGTACTGAGAATAGCTTTTCATGGAGTAGGGGAAATACCTTTTTGTAATATGTGAAAAGCTAAACAAGAACTGCTATTTAAGTTTCAGGTTTCCTGTGTGTCTGTACACTCATCATCTTTCCCAGAAAGAAAATATGGAAAGGCATCTTATAGCACCTTTGAGACTAACTGAGCAAAAGACATTGTAGCATAAAAAAAGACATTTTGTATATTTGGTCTGCTATCTCAGATGCGTCTGAGGAAATAAACCAAGTCTACAAAATCTTATGCCAAAGCATTTTCTGTTCAGACTCAAAGTTGCTATAAGATCTATTTGCATACTGATATTCCAGATTGATGCAGTGACTAGGGACGGCATCTCTCCGCTCAATGCCTGTCTGGGGTCGGTAATGGGCTGGATGAGGGAAAATAGACTCAGCCTGAATCCAGAGAAAACGGAAGTACTTGTGATAGGTTCTCCTGGTCCTGGGAAGGAGGTTTGTCCACCAGTCCTGAATGGGGTCACGCTCCCCGTGAAGGACACTGTTCGCAGTCTGGGGGTGCTTCTGGACTTGTCGCTTCACTTGACTTCTCAGGTGGATGCGACAGTCAGAGGTGCCTGTTATCTGCTTCGGCTGATACGCCATCTGCGACCCTACCTGGACCGGGGGGACCTTGAAACAGTGGTACACGCACTGGTAACCTCTCAACTTGATTTCTGTAATGCGCTCTACATGGGGCAACCCTTGTACCAAACCCGGAAGCTACAGTTGGTTCAGAATATGGCAGCAAGGCTGGTCACTGGTAGCCCCAGGGCCAGCCACATAACACCTATTTTGAAAGATCTACATTGGCTGCCTGTTCGCTTCCGGGCGCAATACAAGGTGTTGGTCGTTACCTATAAAGCCCTAAATGGCTTGGGCCCAGAGTACTTGGAGGACCGCCTCTCCCCATATAATCCGCCCCGCACTCTCAGGTCAGGTGGGAGAAAACTCTTGAGAGTTCCTAAGATGTGATATGTTGCGACTGAGCAAAGGGCTTTCTCTGCTGTTGCCCCGCAGTCTTGGAACTCTCTCCCTGATGAGCTCCGCTCAGCCCCCTCCCTTGAGTCTTTCAAGAAAAACCTTAAGACTCACCTATTTCACCAAGCCTTCCCCCACATCTCCTGACTGCCATTCTCTCCTGTATACTGTGTGTATACTGTGTGATCGTATTTTGGATTGTTTTATTGATTTCTAATTAGTTTTAATTACTAGGAATGAATGATGGATTTTAATGATGTTTGTATTGTTTTTAATATGGGGGATTTTATGCAATGCATTTTGTATTTTATCATATGTTGTAAACCGCCATGATCGCAGGAACGGCGGTATAAAAATAAAGTTTCATTAATTAATTAAGTCATTCATTAACGGTGCTATGTCTCTGAATTTCCCACTAGAATGAGTGACTGGCAATCTAGACTTGGTTGGCGGAACAAGGCAGGCACAGAAATTTAAAAATTACAATTCTGCCACATAAGTCTAAATTATCTATGCATTCTCTTTTACAAGACACTGAGGCTGCAATGCTATACTTGTATACCCCTGGTATTATTAGGAGTATACACTGCAGGCCCATTCCCACTGGAGGAATAACCCGCATCCTGACTCGGCTCTGCCCGTAATATTAATTGATTCCAAAAGGCCCCTCATTCCCACCATGAAAATGGGGCCTGTGTGGAATCGATTTTTTGGGAGGGCACGCACTCAGTGCCCCCCTGGACCCCTTCAGAAGGTCTTTCCCTTCTCTCTCCCTTTTTCTCTTGCTTCCCTCCCCTCTCCTCCCTGCCTTCCTTCCTTCCTTCCTTCTTCTTACTACCATCCTCTGTCGCTTCTCCGGCTCCTTCTCCTCATCCCGGCTCCCTTCCTTCCTACCTTTCCTTCCCGCTGCCTTGCCACCACTTCTCCCAGGGTTGGTGTGCTGCTGCCGCTCATCCCATGCTTGCTGGTGCAGGGAAGCAGCAGAGGCCCAGCAGCAGCACCAGAAGCGCTGCCAGCCCCGGGAGAAGTGGTGGCACAGCAGCGGGAAGGAAAAGTAGGAAGGAAGGGAATTGAGAAGAGGAGAAGGAGGGTTTGGGGTCCTTTAAAAAAAAAAAAACCAAAAGTAATTGCAAAATCAGTAGAACGGCCTAGCAGCTACTCGCCTTTGCAAGTAGCTGCTTTGCCTATCAATTTTGCGATTAGTTTTAATTTTTTTAAAAAAAGGACCCAAAGCAGCAGCACTGGGGAGTGTAACATCTCTGAGGATGGATGACACACACCCCTCCCTCTGCCATTCTGAAAGAATCCATCTCAATCTGATGTTCCCACATGTTGGACACGGGTTGGGTTGGGATCGATTCTTACAAAAGGAACCACAAAAGAACCACTAACAAAATACCCCGGGATTTTGGCATTTACCCTGCTTTTTTCCACTGGAATCAATCAGATGAGGATCTGAATCGATTTTTAGTGGGAACTGAGGCCTTTTAAATCAACTTAGGATACAAATCTTTTGGTAGTGGGAATGAGCCCTTATTTGTGCTGGCCCTGAAACCTCTTACTATACAGATGAAGAGAGAGGAATAGTACTTAGGTGAAATAGCAGTTGTAAGTGCCAAAGGGCTGTGTGTACAAAATAGGCAGGACACCTCACAGTTACCCTGAATTAATTTATCTGGGATGAAAAAAGGTCTGTATGCAACATACTATAAGCAACAAGTTGTGATGCAGCTGCTCGATCTGTCACGAAGCAAAGAGATGGGAAGGGTGTGCAAATATGTTGCGAACTGATAACTCCTCCTGACTTTATCTGACTTATACAAAACACACCCTAGCTCAGCAAAGATGGTTAAAAGTGAAATGTGCCATAGGAAGAGCTGGATCTTGGCTCTTAAGAGGTGAATGGTGTGGAAGATTAGCCTGGTTTCTTGGAAAGTAGAGACAGCAGGCAGCAGCTGATCATCGGCTCCTTTTCTCCTTGATGTGGAGCCAGATTGAAAATTTGCACCCCTGAAGGGAAGATGTTCCCTGGTTCTGGTGCCACTTCAAATTAAAAGAGCTAATAATATTTTTCAGTAAAAACATCAAATGCAAATAAGTGAAGCACAGGCTTCTCTTGTTTTTTATAAACCACTTTGCTGAAAAAGCTCTGTGTGTACGACATAATATATTTCATTGAGAACACACACAAAAAGATATAGCAACTTGACTGCAACAGATCTCTATAACCACCTGATCAGGTGAAACCATGCAGAGTAGCTTTTGCAAAGCAATATCATTTCAAGTCTTGGAATTGCATGTTTGCATTCACCACCCCATTGTTCCCCCTCCCCCCCTTGAAATTACTGTATGTCAGCAACTATTAATATATATGTAAGGAAAGAAGGAGTAAATACAGTAGCAGTGCTTTTCACAGCAGTACATTGTACAGATGTTAGCCAGAGATAACATGTATTTCCATGCTGTGAAAAGCTTAACTTGCTAATTTTGCACCTCAAGCTTTTCTTGCCAGAATGTAAGCTTCTTTTCTCTCCCTGGTCACTGGACAGCCTTAAATAAAATTCAAGCACTGCACTTTGAAAGCCTACAGTGCAAGCTGCTATGTAACTCTCCTGAGTTTGAGAAGATATTTTGGCAACTACCACAACAAAGTGAAATGTCCAAAGCTATGGCAGACTCTTGCCAAGTACAGTATAATGTCCTTGACCTCAAATTAGAAAGAGCATGGCCAATACCAAAGATGCATAGAAGATAATAGAATACATAAATAGAAGCACAGATAAATTCTTGATTCTACAAAACTCACTGAAATGTTGCCGCACAGTCTAAGAGTACATGTAAAAACAAATAAGACCCCCAATGTAAAGTATGCTTGTTTTTACCCCATCATAATTTGTGCCTGCTGCAAGAAAGACTGCCAGCAGGAAGAAAAGCAAGGAATAGTTAAAAGGCAGTTCCGCTAATGGAATGGAAGATAGATGAGTGATATATAAGGAGAAAAGAATTCGTTGCATCAAAACTCATTTACAATGCCTGTACAAAATATATTCTACCATCACAAGCGGCCTTCTTTACACTGTTTGCTAGAGTCATCACTTTTGTTTAAACTGAAGGCTCCTATGCCTGCTACCAGTTTTACCAGCAGAATGTATGCTGGTGCAGCAGGGGAAATGGCTCCAGTTTTACGTTTCAGATTATTGTTTATTGCTTTAAGACCCAAGACCCTGGCCCCTTTTTAAAAAGTGGCAGTCCTGTGGCCAAGAGACCACAAACACAAAACACACACTCCTCACCAAATACAGTAATGGGTAGCGGGTAGCAGAAGACCAACAGTAACCAACAGTGTTTTTCCATGCAAAGCTAAAAATGGCATTGCCCCTGAATAGCTCCTGTAGGTTGTAGATATGCCAACATCTCAACAATTTATGCCCATAAATGAAACCATTCTTCCTACCTGTTGACCTGCACTGAAGTCGAACAACTTCTGTGTCCTATAGTTTGCTGTCCAGCTCACTTAGAGCTGTCTCTCCCCACCCGCCAGCTGAAGACAGAGATAAGGCAAGAACATGGCAACCTAGGAGAGTCCTCTTGCTTGCCCTATCTTCTCCCCTCCCTCCTCTTGATGTAGGTTCAGAAGAACTCTGAACTCTGAGAAAATGTCACAGAAGCAGTGAGTTGGGAGGCCATGCTAGTGAGCTTGGTTTGGAAAATTTACTCTTTATTGAACTATGCCTGCCTGGGACATTACCCATGTGCTGCCACATTTGTAGAAAGGTACATTTGTAGAAAGAGGGCAACATATTTTGTAACATAAACCTAGAGCTAGTGTATTATGAGAATGGCTATAGAGTTTTGCACATCTGCATTGTATTGTCTTCACTTTCCTGTGCAAATTTACATCTGTTTGCCCTCCTTTGGTCGAAAACATATAGCCACGCAAGTCCATGTCAAGCTGATGGTCTGCCACACCTCCAAACTGTGTGTACTACAGGGCTTGCAATCTATTTGAAAAGAATGAGGAATATTTAAATCATATAGGTAAGCTTTTAATCGTACAAAAATGAAATCAAGGAAGTCGGGGGGAAGCACCCTCTGGTAAATATTGTATTGGAGCCTTCATTACACATGTAAAAATAACAACACGTAGTAGCACACATATAATAAAAGCTGTAAGATGGCAGACTTGGTAACATATGTTAAAAAGTAAGCTATGTGTGTTTGGACTAGTGATGCAGAAACTATATATATATATATATATATATATATATATATATATATATATGTAGAGGGAAATCCTAGACAAGTAAGAATCTTCATCTTTCAGGACTTATTCTGGGTGAAGAACACACATTTTTGGTGCATAAAACAGGATTTTTCTGGGGTAGAAAACAGGTTTCCTGCAGCAAATAGCATCTACTATGCAAACATTTTCTGTGTGAATTCTTTTTATACATATGTCCCTGTAAATATTCTGTGCAGTTTTCAACAACTTTTTCACTGTGAGAAGAACAATGGTAAAAGTTTTCATTCTTGCCTGAGAGAATGAAATATACAAAGTTTTACATCCCTTGAGACTTTATCAGCAGACTAATATAGCATCGCACATTATATAGTAGGCCACTAATGACCACTTTTGTTTTTAAAAATGTTTGGATAGTGGTAGGTTAGAACTGGTCCAAACCAAAATGAGACAAAACCCTGCCACGGCCTGCTTTAGTGTCTTTGGCGCAGTTTGGGTTTACTGTACAGGAACTGAAGACTGAAGCTTTTCATGATGTGAAGTGAAACCACATGCTAAGAGAAAAGTGGTTGACAGGAGAGAAAGGAGGGTGAGAAGGCTGAAGGAAGCAGAGAAATAATTCATCAGTTCCCCTGCCTTCTTCTCCACTGGAAGTCCTAACACAACAAATGCCAAACCACTCTCCCTGGCAGTGCCCTGTGCTCAGTGCCATCCCAGCATCATTTAGTCCAAAGGCCAAATGACTAGTTCATTGTCATTAAATTTCTCTCCGCTGCCCAAAAAAACAATATTTTAAGTTAAAACAATTTCAAAAGACAGATATATATAGAAATATAGATATATATTTGACAATGGGAAAATAATTTCATATTTCTCAGCCACAAACTATGCCTGACGTGACCTATCAGCTGGGAAATGCATAATTCATACCGTTATCGGTCACTAAATCTAATATTTCTCTCTCTCATTTCTTAAAAAAATACTGTACTGTTTTAATTTTACATTAACTTTAAAAAATAGATGTATATGTATCTGACAAGAGGAAGGTCATTTCATGTTTCTTTGTAATGTGTATTGCCAAAATATCTACCACTGTATATCTCCTGCCTGCTTTCTCTTGAAATTTCTTCTCTTCATTTGGCAGATAGTTTACAAATCACATTTTAAAAAACAACAACAAAATCAATTCCCCCCTTCTTTCATAGTTTTATTCTTTTCACCTTAACTGTTCAATATGTCCAGAACATTCTTCCACTTCCACCACACTGATGAAATCTCAGATTTTCGAAGTATAAGCTTTCATGGACTGCTGCCCAATTGATCTAGTAATAGACTGTGGTTGATGTACCTTCCATCCCTTGACCTCCTTTTCAGCGGTCTTTGGCAAATTCTTTAGGAAGGGACCTGTCCAGATAATTTTGCTTCCTGATATGAAGGATAAGATGGGATGGGGCCATGGCTCTGTCATGCACATGTTGTGCATGAAGATGGTTCCAGGTTCAGTCACTGGCAGATCCAGGCAGGACTAGAAAAGGTTGTTGACTGAAACCCTGGCATAATGTTACCAGTGATTTTGACAATGCTGAGCTAGATGGATCAATTAGATCACTTGTTTTCCACCTGCCCTTCCACCTCCGTGTACAATAGTAATACAGCTAGCAGTTGGTTCGTATTTCCATATCTTCCAGCAATCCCGATTTAGCAGTGACAGTGGAGTTTATCAGGCAAGGGAAATTGGAAGTATAATCCAATGGCAATCCGAACGCAATCATGGCGTTTAATGTTATTGTGTGATAGACTACCATACGCAATTTCGGGCAATGGGAAGTCAGTCCAAATGCAATCATGGGGTTTCACATTATTGCGTGAGAGGTGATCACACGCAATTTCGGGCAATGGCAAGCTATTTTCGGGCAATGGGAAGTCAGTTTGAACACAATTCGAATCATGTAAATTAGCTGAACTAGCAAATTCATGTGAATTCATTCTGGCCCCACTTTCTTTTCATTCGAAATTAAGAGAAATTCCTCCCGTGTGATAAACTCCAGTGCTGATTAATCCTCTGCTGTCCCACCTTTTCAGCTGCTTTTAAAATGTCCCAGATTCTCTTGCTTCTTCCCACTTTCCTGCTTTGTCTTTAGTTTACTTCACTTGCTGGGAACTGAGTTCAGTGTGCAGAATCTTTCCCTTCCCAGTCAGCTCAAGCAAAAGCAAAGTGCTGCAGCCTCTTCTAGCTTGTGTGTTCTTCCTCAATAATAACTTTTGCTGTCTTGACTGCACTCTGAGGTTGCTTGATCATACTTGTCCCCATTTTTATCTATGAAATGTTGGAAGGTATGTTCCTCTGCAATGGTGATAGGACATAACCCACAACGTCACTTAATTATTTACTTATTTTAAAGCATGTATAACCTACTTTACAGTTGGAAAGGCTGCCAGAGGAGTTTACATATAAAGAAAAAAGAGGCACGGCAGCCCCTGCCTCTAGGATTACAATCTCAAAAGTCATGATACTAAAGGAAAAGGCGGTGGGGAAGCAAAAGGAAAAGAAGAAAACCCAGGCACAAGTTCTTAATATTATGAGTTTTCACTGCCTTCCTGGATAGCAGCAGGTTGCTTAAGGGACACAGGACAAGTGGTTTACCTGACTGAGCTGCAGGGCCAGCCACCTGTCTTTCTCCCATTTAACTGGCAAGAAAGAAGCACATGTGGTGGACTAAATGGAAAAGATGGCACCCAAAAGACATTTTATGTGGAACAGTCCGTGAAACATTTTCATTACATAAGGTGATGATAGCAAGGGCCCCACCTTGAGGACAAACTGGAGATGATTCGTAGAAGCAGGGGTACTCGCAATTTCATGTGATCATTTTCAAAATTCCTTACAATCCTGTCTCCATAAATTAATTAAAAATATAAGCATTCAATGTCTTTATCCCAAGGGCCTGTATTTGCTTATTTCTGATAAAACTTCCATTGTTTCTTTTCAACTTTCCCAGCTCATTTGCTGAATGAAAAAAACTAATGTAATGACTCATTTATATCCCTCCCCTGCAAATTTTAGGATAACTACCCTAAGACTTGAAGGCACACAACAACAATAATAAAGGTACCATCTGATCTTGGAAGCTAAGCATGGACAGCTCTGGTTAGTACTTGGATGGGAGACCACCAATGAATACCAGAGGCTGTAGGCTATATTTCATAGGAAGAAAGTGGCAAGACCACCTGTATGTATTCCTTGCCTTAGAAAACCCTATGAAATTAATGGGGTCACCATTAATGTTAATGTTAATTTACTATATTGTCCATTCCCCCCCATAACAAAAATTGAATAAAATTTAATTAAAAAAAAAGAAAAAAGAAAACCCAATGGGTCGGAAATGACTTGAAGGAACACAACAAACACCATCTAGGGCAGGATTACACTCCAAATCCTTTTAGACTTTAACTCCCATGATGCCTCACCATTGGCTATGCTGGCTAGGACTGTTGGGAATTGCACCAATTGCAGGCAAATAAACAGATAAATAAAAGTATTTCAGGCCACTTTTGTGCACACCAGGGAATTCAAAAGTATGGAACCCACAGTCTTATCTGCAGTCAGGAATAGAGCAACATATTTCTTTTCTATCTGAAATGAGCAGTCAGTGTTTGAGTTCGCATTGGGTAACACGGAAGCTCTTCTGTCCTGCAACGTGTGGTGATGGCTGATTCATGGATGCCAGTCATCATTCAATATATCGTCAATGTGTGATGAGCCTACAAATATGGACCAAATAATGGTGGTCTGCCATAATAATACTGCTGCACTTCCAGTTTCCAACAGCTGGGGGAAATAGATTACAAGATGAACATCCCACCCCCAACACACATTAGGGTCTTCTCAAAGTATGATTTATAGGTGGGAAGAAAAATAAGTTTGATCTATGATTATTTAGTCTGTGAAGAGGTCCCTTTGAAAAGGTCTCCTTTCTAGTTGAGTGTGGGTTGATGCGGATGGGTTTCCCACCACATTTGTGCTGGTTCCCAAGTATGTGGGAGTTCTTCTGTCCAGCTTTCTCCACCCTGATGCTTTTCAGATGGGTCCTGTTCCCATCATCCTAGAGGATGATAGGGTGTGTAGTCCAACATATCTGTAAGGGCCAGGATGGAGAAAGCTGCCCTAGAGGGTTGCAGGCGTTCCATCATGGCAAGGCAAAGGCTTAGAGGGCACACTAGGAGGTCAGCCCTATCTGCCTTATGGGAAACTGGAAGAAAGCATAGGAGGCAGGTGGAGAAATGTTACTGCAGTCCAGTGATGTGAGCAGGAAGGGCAGGGCTGGCAGGACGGGTGGAAAACAGACAATATGGCACACACAGCCATTACCCTGCTGGCACTTCCTGCCCCTTCCCAAGCTTCTGCTGCCTGATTTAATAGGCAGATTTAAGTGCAGGGCATGTAGTTGCAATTGTTTGTCTCTCTTTCGCACACAAACACACATTCTGACTCACATCATGGTGTAGAAATTTCACAGAATACTCAGAGCTATTTGCACTTGGAAGAAAGGATGGCAAAACTACACATGGGAGGAAGATGGGGCAGCAAAGAGTAAACAAAAGAGAAATAAAAACCCATTTCAAAGAGAAGGGGTTGAGAAGATCCCTCTCAGCAGGAAGACTTTTGTGAGACTGCAGACAGAGCAAGTATGTATGCATATATTGTGGTCTGGTCACAGTCTTCCACACCATATTATATTGTGCTGCATTTCTGCTTTGTGTAGTTATGTCTGCTTATGCATGTCTTTTCATAAGTTAATTAAATTTAGCACAAGCAAATGTTGCTGTCTTCTTTAGTGCAGCTAGACACCCTTTTTTGGCAATGCCTTGGTGCCTATCCTGTGTTGGATTCCAGCACCCCTCAGTCCCAGCCAGCCTGCCCAGTGGTCAGGCATGATGGAAGTTGCAGCCCAACACCATCTGGAGCACCCCAGGTTACACAGCCTTGAGGCATGTGAACAACTGAAATCACTATTATAAAGGTGAAATATTATGTTGACAATAATGGAAACTCTCATTACATCTCTTCCTGTGGCAGTGGCTGCTTTGCCTCCCAGCCTTGGTGGGGAGTGGTTCGTAATGGGATGGAGAAGGAAGGGGTGGCAGGAAGCCAGAATTTCTGCATTCATTTCTGAATGAGAAGAAGGTTCTGTTAAATTACAGGGGTAGCCCAAGGGTCAGTTCAGCCTATGAATCCTATACTAAGCTGACATAGCATATGGTCTGATTTAAGCTGCAATCCCATACTTACACTCATCTTTAGGAACAAGTTCAGTTGATTGGGTTGACAAGGGTTTTAACGTTTCCATTCTGTGCTGGATTATGGCCTTTGTTTTATCTCATTTATTTGTCATTGTAGTTGGCCCTCTGTATCCATAGATTTTTAATCCATGGATTCAACCATCCACTGCTTGAAAATACTCCAATATGTATATAAATTTCAAAAACAAACCTTGGTGCTGCCATTTTACATAAAGCACTCTGGAGATTACAGTTCAAATCCTGGCTTGGCCATGTAATCCCGCTGGATGGGCAACTCATATTCTCTCAGCCCCAGAGGAAGGCAATGGCAAACCCCCTCTGAAGAAACTTGCCAAGAAAGCCCCAGGATAGGGTTGCCATAAATTGGTGACCTGAAGGCACGCAACAACAACAACAGCAAGAACAACAAGAAGAAGACATTATCTCCCTTGAGCAGGGAGCATCCTCAGAGGAATGCATTGCATGCGGGTCCTGGACCCCATTTTCATGGGCTCAGAAGCTCCCACTGCTACTCAAAAGCCCCTCAACCCCCATTTTTATTATTTTTTAAATGTTAAGATTATATACACACACACACACATACATATACACACTGTACATAAAATAAACAAATCAACTGCAAACACCATACAGTACAAAAAGAAGACATTATTCTCTCTATTCCTCCTTATAGATACAGTTGACCCTCCATATCCACAAATTCTTTATCCACAGATTCAAGCATCTATGGCTTGAAAATATTCCAAAGAAGATATAAATTCCAAAAGCAAACTTTGATGCTGCCATTTTATATAAGGGACACAGTTTTACTATCCCACTGTATTTAAAGTGTCTTGAGCATCCACAGATTTTGGTATCCATGTGGAGTCCTGGAACCAAACGCCAGCAGATATACTAAGGACTTATTTATCCTGCTCTTCTGCCTAGGAGTTCAAGATAGAGTAATGGTAGAGCTCACAACCTTTTGTGAATTTTTCAAAGGGTTTTCTTAAGCAAGGAATATTCAGAGGTGGTTTTGCCCATTCCTTCCTCTGAAATATAGCCTACAGACAACAGTCTGTCAAAATAAGGCACCAAATCCCACCTGATCTTGGAAGTTAAGCAGGATCAGCTGTGGTGAGTACTTGGATGGGAGACCACCAACAAATACCAAGTAAACTATGTTTCAGAGGAAGATCAGATTAGTGAGGATTTCAATCTCATTCTCTCATGCCTAAATCCAACAATCCAGCTTTCCACCTATTATACTGTACTGACTAATCAATATAAAAATACTGCTGGCAGCAATTTCAATATATGATATCAAAATGTGAGTTATCGCCTGCAGAAATATGTGTGTGTATATATATATATGCCCATTTTATTCAAAGCAACCAGGACAAGGTGGAACGTTTTGTCAAAATGGTATGACATGCCTGTTTCCTTCAGTGCAGCCAGGAGGGTGCCAAAGCATCCCTTGGCAAATCTAGGTTTGTTCCCTGGTTTAATGTGCTTAAGTACAAATATGCTTTAGGACATACATACACATAACTTACTTTTTTCCATTAGGAGAGAACTGGCACTGGCCATTCTTGGGAACAAAGCAGCACAGATTTAGCAACAGCAATGGCTAAAGATCTTCCCTACTATTTTAAGTCCAGAAAACATTATCCTGGGGTACTAAACAACTGCAATGTGAGTCTATTCAGCCCTTCCTCCTCCCCCTTGTCAAATTTATTTTAAACCTGAGATGACTTGGAAAGTGCCCTCAGTTGTTACAGTTCTTACATTTCACAATGAATTTGTTTTACCGCCTTGCCCCAAATGACACAGTGGAGATTTAAAAATCTAAGTATTTGATTAATGGGTAGGCTATACTTTGACTTTAATTATATGTTATTATTATAGTCAATGGCTATAACTATATCCTTTTACATCCCATTAGACAGGACATATTAGAAGAGATTAAGGATGTTAAAGGAGCCAGTGTGGGTTAATGGTTCGAGTGTTGGACTACGACTCTGGAGACCAGGATTCAATTCCCTGCTTGGCCATGAAAACCACTGAGTGACTTTGGGCAAGTAACACTCTCTCAGTCTCATATTCTCTCAGGCAGTGGCAAACCTCCTCTGAACAAATCTTGCCAAGAAAACCCCATGATAGGTTCACCTTAGGGTTGCCATAATTCGGAAATGACTTGAAGGCACACAACAACATGAAAATGGAAACCCACTGGGTGACCTTGAGGGATTAACAGCCTTAGCCCCAGAAAACCCCCTCGCCTTAGGATCACCAAAAGTGAGAAAGGACTTGAAGGACTACAAAAACGCAACAACAAGAACGGAATGTAAAATAAGGTGAATGGAAGTGGTTTTGCTCAAAGAAGCTAAGGGAACTGGTATGTGTGTGTGTGTTTGGGGGGGCAGTTAGTTGGATAGAAAGAATGGGGCAGGGATGCAAGGGAAAGGAACAACAGTGCTTGTCTACAGATCGCTTTGATAGGAAGTGACAGCGGATGTGTGGGGAACAGGGGGCTTAACAGAGTGATCGATGAGAACTGACAGCGGGAAGGATGGGTGAGAGAAGGCTGCATGGGACCAGAGGGAGTGGAGGACAGAAGGGGGGAATAAATGAAAGAGAGAGAAGCCAGCATCACAGTGCAGTGCAAAGCCACCTGCTCTCCTGCCTGCTACCCGGAGGTCCAAGCCAGTCTTCAGGAGGTCTGACCCCTTCCTTGGTGGCTGGCGACCACCCAGGGTGACCAGGCATCCTCTTTTTCTGGAACATGCCCTACATTTTAACCTTCTGTCCAGGAGGGATTCCAAAATGTCCTCCATTTTGAGCATGACTAAGAAGCCATCGAGTAACACCACACACCTGCTCCAATAACAACCAAAACGCACCAAACAGTGATACCTTTATTGGGCCAACCAAAATGCACAATATACATGTTGCAAGCTTTCGAAGCTCCACTGGGTTCTTTATCTGGCAAAGTGTTAAAAACCATACAGGAGGGGGAAAAATGAAGATGTTAGCTATAGGCCTGCATTTTGCTGCTTTTGTTCTCGGTTCAGATAGTATGGAGGAGTATTTCTTGCAGTCTGGAACCTGCTCCTTCTGGCTATGTGTCTACTGGGAGATTTTCAAAGCCCAGGAAATTTTACATCCATTTGCAACACAAAAAAGATACTTCCTTTGCAATCATTCTCCATCCTTTGTGAGGCCACAGGCCCCTTTGTAGGTGGAGGACACTGCATTTCTCAAGAACCCTTCATGATTTTGCATCAGGAAACTTTAGGTGATGTTGAGGTATAACATGCCAATCCAGTCCAAAATCTGTTGTTCCCCTTGGAGAACTGTGTCTGCTTGGCAGCCTGACCTCCCTGCAAATAGGCGGATAGGATGGATTCTTCTAGAGTTCTTTTTCCCCAGGAGCAGCAGCAGGCAAGACTTGCACCCAGAGGTCTGAGTCCACTGGTTTCTTGGGGAAAAGGAAAACAAACATGTTAGGCAATGGGATGCTTGAGGACACAACGCAAATGTCAAAAAGGTTGTGTCCATTTCAGCACAAAGGACAAAGGAAAGGAACAACTTAAATGTTAGATTCAGTCAAGGGCTTGTTGCTAGTGAAGTACAATTTCCAAAAAGCAAGCCTTGATTTTGCCATAAAAGGCACCATTTTACTCTTCATTGTATTTAATGGGATTTGAACACCCATAGATTTTGTTGTGCACAGTTCCTGGAACCAAACCACATCAGATACCAAGGGCCCACTGTATCTTGCAAGGCAACAAGTAATTTTAATGGGGGTAAGTTCATCAGAAAAATACAGCTGAGTCCATAACAAAATGTAGATGTAATACATCTGTAAATAAACCACATGAAATCAATTTATATTATCTTTAGCTTTTATTTGGTATTGGCCTACCTTTGTCTTGAATGTCCTATACTTTGTGGCACCTGGTTCACCTTTGCAGATAGAATATCTGGCCCTATACAGCCACACATGCAGGACAGTGTAGTGAAGTGGTCTGAGTTGGACACTGGGCTACGGAAACCCACTGGGTGACCTTGGCCATGTCACACTCTCTCAGCCTCAGAGGACAGCAATGGCAATAAAAACTTTGAAGGCACACAACAGTACCAACAACACCTTGTGACAACCCACAGAGACGCTCATTTTGGAGAAACAGGGTGCCCAGAGGTCCTTCTTTTCCAGGATGTGTCCTCCACCATTTCAATCTCCTGTTCAGGGGGAATTTCAAAATGTCCTCCCTTTTGAGCATGGCTCTGAAGCATGAGTTTACATTTCTATGAATGTTTTGAGCTTTGATTTGGTTATGTCCTACTACCTTTTTCTTGAAAGTCCTTCCTTTTGTGGTGCCTTGTCCTCCTTTGTAGTTAGGACACCTGGTCGCCTTGCCCCAGCTTAAAATGTAGGACATTCAAGAGAAATGTAGAACAAGGCCAAATACAAGCTGGAAACACTCACAGAATTATAAATCCATGCTCCTCTGGAGCCCTGCTCCAAATGGAGGACATTTTGGAATTTCTCCTGGGCAGAAGGCTGAAAAAAAAGAACATCTGGACACCCTGCCCCTACCACAAAATGTAGGACATTCATGAGAAATGTAGGATGCGGCCAAATAACATCTCAAAGCACTAATAGAAATGCAAATCCATGATCCTTCTGCTCCACTCATAGAAATGCAATTCCATGCTCAAAATGGAGGGCATTTGGGGAATTTCTAATGGGCAGAAGGTTGAAATGTAGGGCCTGTCTAAGGGGAGAAAAAGGAGGGCATCTGGTTGCCGTGCCCCCACCACAAAATGTAGGACACTGAAGAGAATTGTAGGATGTGGGCAAGCAAAAACTCGAAACAAGCACACAAATACAAACCCATACTCCTCATGAGCCCTGCTCAAAATGGAGGACAATTTAGAACTCCCCCTGAGCAGATGGCTGAAATTTAAGAAGTGTCCGGGGTAAAAAAGGAGGGCGCTTGTCTCCTTGCCCCACCACAAAATGCAGGACATGGCCAAACAAAAGCTCAAAACATTCCTAGAATTACAAACCTCATGCTCTTTCTGAGCCCTGCTCAAAATGGAGGACACCTGTCTCCCTGCCTCTACTACAAAATGTAGGACATGGTCAAACAAAAGCTCAAAAACAGAAATACATATCCATGCTCTTTCTGAGCTCTGCTCAAAATGGAGGGCAATTTAGGACTCCTCCTGGGCAGAAGGCTGGGAATGCAAGCAGGATAAAATAAAAAAAGGAGGACGCCTGCATGTAGGGCATTGAAACGTAGGACGTGGTTAACTACCACCTCAACGTCGTCCTACATTTCCCTGGAAAGCCTTACATTTTGGGGCAGGTCCCCCGTGTCCTCCTTCTTTCCAGGAGGCATCTCAACATGTCCTCCATTTTGAGAAGGAGCAACGGAGTGGTCATGGAGTGACAGGAACAGGAAGCCAAGCTCCTCCTGAGCCCTGCTCAAAATGGAGGAGAGGCTGAGATGGGAATGGGCAGAAGAAGGCAGGAATGGAGGGTGAAGGAGGAGACACCAGGCATGGAGGAGGAGGAGGAGGAGGAGGAGGAGGGAAGCAGGAGGGCGGTGCTCTGGGCCCAGCAGGGACCCGGAGGACGAGTCACTCCTCTTCCTCCGCCGGGCGGGGAAGGCACCTGGGAGCTGGGGAGCCGCCTGATGGGCCCTCCTCCTCGGCCAGAGCCATCATGTTCAGCCGGGCGTCCAGGCGAAGAAGGTCCTCCAGAGGAGGAGCAGGAGCAGTGAGTCTCCTTCCCTTGCTGGCTGGGCCTCCTCCTCCTCCTTCAGGGCCCTGCTGCTCCACTCAGGGGCTGGGGCCAAAAGGAAGACCATGGGGGGACCCTTGGGGGGACCCTGGGGGGCATTATGTGCTGCTTTTGTTATTGTTATTGTTGTTGTTATTTGTGTGCTTCCTTTCAGTGCCACCTGGGTCCCCCCCCCCCTTTGGCCAGGATCTGTGGCTCAGAAGGGTTGTGTGTGTGTGTTTTGTGTTTGCCATGGTTTTCTCTCTCCTGAGGCTGAGAGAGTGTGGCCTGCCTACAGTCACCCAAAGGGTTTCCATGGGCTTACTTTGTGTGTCTCTGAGCCAGAGCTGAACCTGTTTTACCTGGGGTTTTCTTGGCCCAGGTTAATAGGTTCTCTGAGGTTTGCTCAGAAGGGCCTTGGCCTGCACCTGGGGCTGAGAGAGTGTGGCTTGCCTAGGGTCACCCAGGGTTGTTTTTTATTTCATGGCGTTTGTATTGTGTGTCTTCAAGTTGTTTCTGACTTATGGCCACCCCAAGGTGAACCTCTTACCTGGGGTTTTCTTGGCCAGGTTTGTTCAGAAGGGTTTCCCCTGAGGCTGAGAGGATGTGACTTGCCTAAAGCCACCCAGGTTTCCCCCCCCCCCATGGCCTTATTGTGTGTGTTTCTGACTTAGGGCCATCCTAAGGCAACCCTATCACAAGGTTTTCTTGGCCAGGTTGTGTCCAGAAGCGTTTTTTTGTATTTTGGCCATGGTTTTCTCTCCTGAGGCTGAGAGAGTGTGGCTTTCCTAGGGTCAGCCAGGGGGTTTCCATGGGATTATTTTGTGTGTTTCTGACTTGTGAGCCTCTTACCAGGGCTTTTCTTGGCCAGGTTTGCTCAGAAGGGCCTTGGCTTTGACCTGAGGCTGAGAGAGTGTGGCTTTCCTAGGGTCACCCAGGGGGTTTCCATGGGCTTATTGTGCCTGTTTCTGACTTATGCCCACCTTGAGGGAACCTCTTAGCTGGGGTTTTCTTGGCCAGGTTTGCTCAGAAGGGTCTTGGCATTAACCTGAGTCTGAGAGAGAGTGGCTTGCCTAGGGTCACCCAGGGTTTTGTTCATGGCCTTTGTATTGTGTGCCTTCAAGTTGGTTGGGATTTATGGCCACCCGGAGATGAACCTATTACCTGGGGTTTTCTTGCCCAGATTTGCTCATAAGGGGGTTTGCCAAAGCTCTGGTGCCACAACCAACTATAATTCCCAGAATTCCATAGCACTGAGCCATGGCCATAAAAGTGGTGCCAAACTGAATTATTTATGCAGTGCGGATTATTTTCTGCATACAGTTTGGGATACTTTCACTGTTGCAGCATAACTAATCAGGCCTTGACAACCAGTTCTTCCTTAGACAAAATAAGATAGGACCTGCTAGTCAGACCAAGATCGCCCTTAGTCCAGCTTTCAGTCTTGCCCAGTCTTCTAATGTGTTGGACTACAAAACCCAATCATCTCCATCTAATGGCTGCACTGGCCTGGGATTATGAGAGTTGTAGTCCTGGAGGGCCTGCTAAATATAAACCTGGGATTGCTTGGCTCTGTTGTGTCAGAGCTTTGCTCTGGTGCCACGACAAACTGTATTCCCAGAATTCCATAGCATTGAACCATGACCGCTAAAGTGGTGTCAAACTGGACTATTTCTGCAGCGTGAATGCAGCCTAGGCGGCTGTAGGCCAGTGATTCCCAAACTCTGGTTATCCAGGTGTTTGGGACTTCAGCTCCCAGAAGCCCCAGCTATTTTAGCCAGTGGTCTGAAATTCTGGGAGCTGAAGCCCAAAACATCTGGAAGGCCAGAGTTTCGGAATCACTGCTGAAGGCCTACCATAGCTACAGATGTCTTTTTGGGTTTTTCTGTCTTATTGGGCATCATGACAAGGCCTTTTGAGAGGAGTTGGGTGACTGGGTCACTGTTGGGGACCAGGAATGGCTCCCACCTGGCTGGCCTGGGCCCAAGAGGAGATGCTGAGGAGAGAAGGGGCCTAGAAACTTTGCTGGATGTGCTGCAGAGCTCCAGCAGGGGTGCGTGGAAGAGCCCATCAAAAGCTATGGGTGGTACTGCAGATGCTGGAAGTGTAGTGGTCTTTGGGGCACCAAGGTTTAGTGAAGACTAGAAGGAATTGAGAGCAGGAGAGGTTGAGAGATGGCGATCTCTCCATGAGCTCCTCTGGAGTACCAGAGTCCTTTTTAGACCCTAAGATGGCATTGACAGAGTCCAAAAAGGTGAGAGTGGACATCAAGTGGATCATGGAGGGTTGTTTGAGAACGTTGCAGTCTTCCCCAACCTGGCCCTCTCCCAGTGTGTCAGACTACAGTTCCCATCATGTCAAGCCAGTGTAGCCATTAGATGGAGATGATTGGGTTTTGTAGCCCAACACATTGGAAGGGGGGAAATGAAAATTTGACAAGTGGAAAAACTGAAAATAAAAAAGAACACTTTTTCCCCCTGGTCCTCCAATGCAACTCCATGGTCAACATCTGCCAGAAATTGACCATAGACAGAGGATCTGCAAATTCCCAGAGAAGTGTTTTTCTAGTAATGCCATATGTCCTCCAGCACAACTCTGTGGTCAACCTCGGACAGAGTTGCGCTGGAGGACTTAGAGATTACTAAAGAGAACATATTAATCAAATCCAGAAATAATCAAATCCACAAATGTCAAAGCCGCAAATGTGGAGAGCTGACTGTATAAAAGAAATCACTGAAAGAAATTAAAAATAGGGCATGAGGAAAGTGAAGCCAACTTACTAGAAGGCTGCTGTAAATTTCTTCCCATGTATCTAAATACTGTGCTGCTATCACCCAGAGGCATATTTGAGATCATGAGAGTTGTGGTCTTAACATATCTGAAAGGCACTAGGTTGGAGAGCCTACCTAAGGCATCCTCTCAAAATTTTGTGATCCTTCCTAACCAATCTAGAGTGTCAACACATGGCTAAGAGCTTCAATTTAAGCATGCCGGCTGCATGCTAAGCTGAAATAACAAGAGCATTAGAACAGATCCTTCTGTAATCCCACTTTCTTTTCTTAAAAACAACTGAGCATCTTCTGGAGGCATTGCCAGATCTTTCCTTCAGGAAAGCAATTAGGAGCTGGGAATATGGTCTCAGCATGGGAAAATTGGCTGTTAAAGTTGTGTGAATTGGCAGAAATGGCTAAATTGACAACTTCAATTAAAGAAGAAAATCCCTCTAGATTTGTTTAAAAACAAATAGGGAAATGTTGTGACATTTGTGAAGAATTGGAGTAACAATGGTTTCAGGATTTGAAATATGATAGAAAATATTCAGTAGAAGAGTGATGTAAGCCAGAGTAATAGTATTATATAGCTGTTAGTATGTGTTAGACTGAGAGAGGTGGTATAAGAGAAATTACAATAACCTGGTAAATTGGAAGCCACATGTATTCCTGTGTGTGTGTGTGTATTTCTTTTCTTAGGTTAATTTTAGGAGGGTTATAGTTAGGATGAGGTGAGAGGAGGGTGTTATTAGTTCCGTTTTATGTTGTTCCTTGTATGTTGTTTTATGTGTAAAAATTGTTTATGTGAGTAAAACATTTCAAAGAAATATTTTAAATCTATTATATATCGCTGAAAATATATTTAGGAGTAGCCATGCTGGCCATATAGCAAAGTATAATAACACAAATTCCACAAAAAGTTGATACGTTTTTAACCAAAATACACAAAATACATGATGCAAACTTTTGAAACGCCAGTGATTTCTTCATCAGGCAAAGGTGTTAAGAATCATACAAAAAAGTATATATCCCTGTTTTCAATACACTATTGAGGCATATACTGTACATATATATGTGTGTGTGTGTATGGTTACTGTAGATCCATATTTGATATGTATGTGTGTATACACTCACACCTTGACACAGGCTATATTTCTTTATTAAATCTAATTATCTATTAAATTTATTAAAGGCTCTGCCCACACAGTTATAACATTTTCATTCCACTTTAACTGCCATGGCTCTCTGGAGCTTTCATGAGTTATTTAGATTCTCTGTCAGGGGATCTTAGGGCCTCACCAAACTATCAATCCCTGTTTTCTGTAGGATATCAAAGTGCTATGATTGCATAATATGAAAGGATCAGGTCTCCAGAAACCACAGTAGGACACCAAGAACTGTCGCCAACTCTCCTAGGAGCAGTAGCCATATGGAGCAAAATCTAGCAGAAGTTTACTAGAAAGTCCAACATTTCCCAGAAATAAGTGTTGTGGAATCTACCCCATGGGTCTCTAAACTAGAGGGGCTTTTATAAGAACTGGGATAGAAGAAGGAGAACAGGACTTCAGCATGGTTTTGCCTCTGTAATTCTAATTTCACCAGGGACATCTGACTTTCCCAAATACCTCAATTTCAGCAGTGGTGGCTGACACGGGATGCTTCATGGGCAGGGATGGCTTGTGCAATCCCATAGCATTCATTGTTTTCTTCGTTAAGTGCCATGGATGCTGATGGCACTAAATGAATAACGAGCGAGTTAATTATGTACTCTGGTCCCCTGCCTGCAGGAATGTGCGAGCTACAAATGTTGACACAGGGACAGCTGGGGAGAAAGGAAGAGTTGGCAGAGAGACGCTAAGGGTATGAATGTATGGAAATATTGTTTCTTTGGCTTCCTTTTAATCAGGACTGAGGATTTTAGAGGTAAGAGAGGGAGAGGGAAGGCTTGAAGGAAGACGGTTGGGAGCAGGTGTTTTGGAGGCTATTCCAGATACAAGGGAACCCAAGGGAGAATGGATTAGGTGCTTTGGAGATCAGGTTGTGTTTTGGCAAAGGAGACTGGTTGTAGTGGAAGAGAAAGAGTGTAGGTAGGGATCTAGAGGAAAGAAAGTCAGGAAAGTATGATGGGGTAGGCAGTCCTATGGAGAGCTTTGAAACAAAGAACTAGGAGGAAGAAAGGGATTAGAAGCCAAGTGGAGGTAGAGGTTGTTGTGGGGCTATGTCACTGCAAGAAGCAGGAATAGTGTTGTTGAACCACAACTCTCATTGTTCCTTATCACTGGCTCTACTGGTCACAGCTGATGGAACCTGCAGTATGATAACATATGAAGGGCCTATACGTTCCTTAGCTGCAAAGGGTTGTATGCTGGGGATACTCAGTAGGAAGTGCTGTGCTGTCATTTGCCAAGAGAAAGCACAGTTCCAGAAAGGAAGATGCTTCTTGGAGAATGAGATCTCTTCCCTTACTTCACCCATGTACAGAACTACTGGATTAGTTCTGCCAGCATTGGAGGTGGAGATATCTATATTATTTGAGGAGTATGGTAATCGCATAGCTTTCTGAATTTTGGCTTCCTATAAGCCTTTAGCAGTTAGGATATCTCTTGTTATGTCCAAACTAAAATAGTCTCATTTTAGTAATTTGCCTGCCATACCTCTGCCTTGGGGTTGATGAGGATGAAGTTGCTAACTCTCCCAACTTTTCCAGCTTACCTGATTTCTTCTTTTTATGGCAATCTCAGTTAAGTCCACACCTAGAATGATTGAGTTGGAAAAGACCTCAAGGACCATCCAATCCAACAACCTGCCATGCAGGAACATAGAATCTAAGCACCGCTGACAGATGGCTATCCAGATTCAGTTTAAAAACCTCCAAAGAAGGAGACTCCACCACCCTCTGAAGCAGCGTTCCACCTTCGAATGGCTCTTGTGAAATTCATCCTAATGATCTCTTTTCCTGTAGTTTGTAATCATTGCTCTGTGTCCAAGTGTCTGGAGCAGTAGAAAACAAGCTTGCTCCATCCTCAATGTGACATTCCTTCAAATATTTCAACAAAGCTGTTGTATCACCTCTGCACCTTCCCTTCCCCAGGCTAAACATACCTAACTCTCTAAAGCCCTCATCACAAAGTAAAAACTCTTGTTTTACTTTGAGGACTTGAGTTAGAGTGGTTCCCAAATGCAGATGGACAGCAGGAGTGGGCATTATGAGTGTGTAAAACCTATACAACATTCTTTCCAGTAAACCTGGCTATCTGTGTACAATCGCTGTTCCCTTGCATATTTTTGTCTCTTCTTTTCATGGAAGACAGATGTGAATTTTGGAACTTGATTTTGTTTGCTGGTGAAAATCCAAACTTTGAGGTGAAATAAGGCCTGGGGATTCAGGAGTGCCTCTGTGTGTGGGAGAGAAAATGAGGAGGAGTTCATAAGGTTCTTTCTGTATGATTCCTCAGTCGCTGAGATGCTGTAACTGGGAATTCTATATACCCAAATCCTGTTCTGATGGATCAGCAGTAGCATTTCCTTTTCAGTTAACAGTGGGATTATTGAAGGCATTTCTGGGTCAGGCTGGGCCATGGAGGCGGGAGCCGAAGGGAAAGGGATTCTTGAACGAGGAGTGAGTACGGTACAGGAGAAAGTGAGTGGGTGGGGTAACATGTGGTAGATCCCAAATCTGGGACGCACATTACATTACATCAGCCCTGGTAGATTTGATTCCCCCCCTCCCAAAGCTGTATCTGATGAAATAGATCTCCCTCCATCGCACCCCCCAAATCCCTTCTAAGCTGCAGGCAAGTTGGAAGATATTCGATCTAGCAGCAGTTGGCAGATGTCAGGGGGAAATGAAGCACATTGCCATTTGGGATATTGTGCAGTTTGTTAATACCACTGCATGATACGTTTGGGATTCTATTTTGCCACTTTCAGCTGGGATGTTCTGTAGCACCTATGAGCATGCACAGAGTGCCATTCCTCTAACAGAGCTAAAGGATTGAAGGATAAAGTTATTCTGCGGTTAAGATGAGTGTCCTTATCATATGATGGTAAATTTCTCTTTTTAAGTTGATAGAGAAGTTGGTGTATTTGAGCATGTACAGAATGCTTCCTTTTCTGAATAGTACATTTTTCTGCTGGGAGTGGGACAATAATGATACAATTATTCCAACACACATTACATATTTCTGCATTAACAAGTGACTTGGAGAGTGAAATTCTGTCTCGGTGGAGAGCTTGGTTTGTTAATCTGTTTTTAGTTATTACTAATGAAAGTGATATGCTGCTTTTTCATACTTAAAATACACTGGAAAAATACATTTGAAATTATATTTCAATCACTTTGAGGGGAAAAAAGAAAAAACATGTAAAATCAAGTTACAGCTGATACTTCAGAATTTGATGGGGAAATGGCTAATGGAGGCTGTCGAAGTAGCCTTTTCTACTAGTGTTGGCTGCTTTAAACTACTTCCCTTTTTAAAAATTGATTATTCTTTTCTTTTAAAAACATTTCTGGCTTTTATAACTATTTTCCAACCTTCTTACTGGGGCAGCAGTGACTGTTTGAATTTAAACATTTTAACTTCAACAGTTTATTGGCAGTTGCTCAATGTTAGGCCTCTATCCAGTTCCAGTTGCTTCTTTTTAAGCACTTTAGTGCAAGAAATGCCATTCAGAAACAAATTCTTTAGTTGACATAAGTTCAACCAAAATAGCTCTGAGAGTTTTATTGTGTATAGTCTACACAGTGTCAGATTTAATAAGAATAATAAAAAATTGGCTTTTATTAAAGATGTCAGTTGTATCAAAGCGTAATAATTTTGAATCGTTAATGTTAGAAAGCATTAAAATATGGTTGATGAAGCTATCTAATACATAAAATAATGTTTCACAGTGCTAATATAATAAGCAGGATTCACATATTTTTCATTAGAATAATGCAAAAAAAAATGGTTTAAACCAAAACTTGCAAGCTTTTTTGGTGTTTGCTTTTTAAACTGGTTTCTTTTCTCCAACCCTGTATTCTTCTCTTTCTTTCTTGATTCCTTCATCTTTCTCTCTGTCGTTTTGTTCAGCCATTAAAACACACACACATGCACTTTTTCTTGCCCAGTTCTAGGCACTGCTTCAGTGAATCTTGCCCGAGGAAAAGTAGGAGCGGCTCCTGGCACCTTCTCCTCCTCCTCCAGTAATGTATTGTCCCCCTTTCTGTGCTCTTAGCTATTCGTTGGCATGATGAGATGTGTGCAGAAGAAGCTAAATGGAAGAAGAGCCACTGAAAGGAAGAGTTAGGGGGATTTTCTGCTCTGCCTGATGTCACAGTTGGCAAGGCCTTTCTCTTCCCCTCTTCACTACAAAAAAAAGAAGTTGCTTTTTTGCTGCCCACTTTTCTCAGCTACCTGTCATGGCGGGAAGCCAACATCCGGACTCTTTGTGCCTTGCTGAACTCAGCGGGAGGCAGGTTCTAGCCTGTGGTTGGCTTTTGGCACCCAGGAGAAGTTTCCCTACACTTCCCTCCTGGTTCCCAACCGGAATCTGTTTCCATAAAAGCCTCTCTCTCAGCACAAATGGGAATGGGATTTTCCCCCATAAATACTCTGTCCATAAAGGTTTGCAAGTTTGACTTCTGTCAGACCATCGGAAGGACCAGTGGATGGAATATATTTTGCCCTTGACAAGCACACACATGCATCCTGGCTGTGGAAGCATCTGTCCATGTCGGTACAGGCTCTGCATCATGACAGCAACATGTCAAAAGGGCCTTGTAAAAATGTTTCCAGACATAAGAGAGTTTTGGGGGTAGGTTTCAGGGCTACTTTATAAAAGCAGAGTTTGGAAAAGTTATTTGATGGACAACAGCTTCCAGAATCCTTTAGGTCCAGGGAGTCATGCCGGCTGGGGGATTGTGAGGGTTGTAATCCAAGAATGGTACAGTGGGTGCTTTAAATCTGCTGGGGTGTGGTTCCAGGCCCCCCCCCCCCCCGATAACAAAATAATGGATACTCAAATCCCATTATATACAATATCATAGTGAAATGGTATCTCTTATATAAAATGGCAAAAATTTTGTAACAGAAAAGCGGAATATAAATAAAAGTTTTATTTTATTATGTATTATTACAAATGAGATTTCTTACTTTATTTTTGAATATTATTTATATTATTTTTTAATGTTTTCAAGCTGGTGATGGTTAATTCCATGGATAAAAAATCCATGGATAAAGAAGACGGACTAATGTCAAAGTCCCAAAGACGGCCAATGTGGCATAGTGGTTTGAGTGCTGGATTACAACCCTGGAGATCAGGGTTATAATATCTTCTTAGCTATGGAAATATAGTGGGTGACCGTGAGCAACTCATTCTCTCTCAGCCTCAGAGGATGGCAGTGGCAAACCCCCTCTCAAGAATTCGAAGATATAGCTGTGTTACTCTGTAGAATCAGTACGCAGAGAAATATTGTGGCACCTTTGAGACTAACTGAAAGAAAGAAATTGGCAATATGAGTTTTCGTAGACTTCAATCTAGTTCCTCAGATGCATTTGGCCATTGACCGTGGTGCTACAAGATTTCTCTACATACCCCCCTCTCAAGAAACTTGCCAAGATAACCCCAAGTTAGCTACCTTAGGGGCACCATAAGTCAGAAGTGACTTGAAGGCACACAACAATAATGCCCCAAAGTGGACTCCTGTTGTAATTGCAAGTGCATAACAGTCCTACTGAAAAGTCCATGCCAAATGGGAACTTGCTAATAATACTGATGATTTGGCACTGGTTATACAAGATTCTTAACCAAAGGATGCAAGTCAGGCTATTGGCACAGTTTCTGTGGATAGAGGTGGTTGTAGCTGGTGATACTAATCAATGAGAACAAGCTGGTTGAGAAGGTGCTGGTGATGATCTCTTGGCACTCCTGGCAAAACTGGTGAAACATACTGGAGAATGGGTGGATGCTGGCTTTGCACTGGAGCTTGTCCTGTGGGAAGGGAGCATGCTGGTGACACTGGTGATGTCAGGGACTGTGGATCTTGGTGGCTGATTTCTTGCCTCTCTGTCTCACACCAGCTGCCTGAGGTGGAGGATCCTGACCGGGGCCAACCGTGTCAGGCATGCGGGGAGCAGTGCCCGGGCTTCCTAGTGCATGGATGGAGGTAGGAAAATGTTCTACCCCCCTCCCTGCCTCACTCCACCAAATCCCCTTTCACCCTCTGTGATTTTTCTTGCCCTCACACCAGCTTTTGTGGGCCTGCACAAGCACTCTTGGCACAGTGCAGTCTTGCTTTATTATGTGTTTATCTTGGCTTTCTGTCTTGCTTTTCTCTCTCTTTCTAATTTTTTGGGGGAGGCCTTCAGGCTGCAGTCCTCAGCGCAAGTAGAGAGTAAACCCCATCAAAGAGAGTAGGATTTACTGCTGACTAAACATGTACAGTGTTGTGTGGCACATCTCCCCCCTCCCCTTCTTTTCATTTTTATAGCTGGCTCTTGTTGATTTTGATCAAATCTGTTTTGCACTCCTTTCATTCCTCTGATTTCTTCTGTTGATTTTTGTAATTCTGTACTTAATACTGCCTCTCAAGCTTTCTGAACAGCGATTTAGATGCATTAAAATGTTACCCCACCTCTGCATCTTTTTCTTTTTGTCATTTTACAGATTATTATTCTCCTAACTTTCTTACATAGTTTTTGTCTCTTAATTTTCTTCTTCACACTTCTTCCCACTTTCTCCCTCTTCTAAACACATTCCTTCTAGAGTCATCATTTTCCCTGTCACATGCACATTTCTCCTAACCTTGTCTTAAATTTGCATTTCAGCAAGAAAGCCCTAGAGTCGAAGAGACTCTTGGTTCCTTTCTGTCTCTTTCCATCACTCGCTCCATTTCCCCACATCTCGCACACTTCTGCATCTCTGCACTCACCACTCCTGTCTTGCTGTGCCACTGCTTGACCAACCTTTCCTTTCTCTGCATGCTGCCCATAGAGATTGTCATCCACCCTGGGAAGGGGAGCCTGGGAATCTCCTCGCTCCTCTGTCACTAATGAGTCATTGACCCATTGTATGTAAGGAGTACACAGGCTGTTAGACTTTCAGTCCCGAGGGGATTTGAATAATTCTCACGATGGACTTCGGCATGTCATGTGGTGGGTGGGAAGCATGCACAATCAGCATGCACAATCAAAACACTTTGGCTTTGTAAGGTTCAAGGCATATGCCATATAGTCACATGCTGGCCTCCACTTGAGGAACCTTGTATTATAAGCTGTCCTTTGAAGGATTGACATAGAAACACTTATAATAAATAGAATGAAAAGAAAAGGAGTTAAAAGAACTTGGTATGGGGTTATAATGGGTTCTTTTCAGCTGTCCACCAGCCACCACATTGCCATTCATCACCCATAAACCAGAATCCTGTTGGTTAATCATAACTAAAGTAGACCCATTGAATCAGTTGTTCAGTGGTGAGTCAATAAGGGAGTAAATCCCATTTATCTTTTCAATTAGGACTAACAAATGGGTTCAGGCCATAACAACCAGGTTTTTTCTTTATAACTGGCTCCTGATGTTTACATTAAGACAGTCTTTTAGGATCTCTGGGTCTGCATATAGGGTGAATGGATGTAAGGATAAATGATGGTGGTGGGGTGCATCTAGAATTTCTCAGGGTCTGTCAAAACTTTGCTGTGTTGTTCCTTATATTTTAGGACTTGGTAGGAGTGATTGTAAAATCTAGAGAACAATGTTTTCCCTTGTGTTATATTAGGGATGAAGAAAGTAAGACTTTCCAGATGTTGGACTGCAACTCCCAGTGTTCCTTGTTATTTGCCATGTTACTTATGACTAATGGGAGTTTCAGTCCAGCAACATTTGAAGGGTTGCTCCTTGTTCCTCATCCCTGTATTATAAGATATCTCAGGAGCCATAAGAGGTGTGTGTGCTCCTGGGTGGCTTGTTTATTATAGGCTCCTTTGGGTGTTCCAAGACTGAATCACTGTCAATTTTTTCTTTGTCTGCAGGAAGATCTGCCAACACTGCAAGTGTCCACGGGAGGAGCATGCCGTGCGCATGGTGCCTGTTGACTTGGAGAGGATGATGTGCCGCCTTATCTCTGACTTCCAGCGCCACTCTATCTCAGACGATGACTCAGGCTGTGCTTCAGAAGAATATGCTTGGGTGCCCCCAGGACTCAAGCCTGAGCAGGTGATGCCAATGACATTTGTGTGGGTGTGGGCATCTTCTCAGTGCAGATAGGATCTTTAGATGGGTTTTTTTCCTGAGCACTGTGACAATGCAGGAAAAGATTAAATCTCTCCCTCTGCACCCAAACATGTTGCAGTGCTGACTTTTATTATTTTATTTTATTAGTCCTCTAAGATAATGCTGTTTGTTTGTTTTAAAAACTCCTGTATGCCACGCCACATGTCATTTGTACTAGTTTAACTGTTGTGGCTTCTGCCTGGTGAATGCTGGGGCATGTTTTAATGATGGTGATCTCTCAACTGAACTTGTTGCCTCTTCACCATACAGTACTTACATGTTTTGCATTTCCATGGGTATTCATACAATCTATGAAGGTCCTGCACATCAGTTCATTCCATACATCTGAGGAAGTAGGCCAACTCTAGGAAAGCTTATGCTACAAATTCTTTTGCACAGTCAGTCTCAAAGGTGTTGCAAGATCCCTTTGCTTTCTGGGAATGTAGTTTATTTGACTTTTCATCTTCCTTGCCTTTGAACTACAGCCATGTTAAGTTCCTATGTAGAGAGATCTTGTAGCACCTTTGAGACTAACTTAAGGAAAGAAGTTGTCAGCACGAGCTTTCATAGACTTAAGTTTATGAAAGCTCATGCTGACAACTTCTTTCTTTATGTTAGTCTCAAAGGTGCTACAAGATCTCTCTACATATCAATTCTTCAGACTAACATGGCTATATCTTTGAATTAAGTTTATAGTAAAGTTTTCACACTCATTTGGTGGAAACAAGGGAGAGGGTCTTCTTAGTGGCTGCTCCCAGACTTTGGAACTCTCTCTCACTCTCTCTCTATGGAGGCCAAGATGGCTCTGTACTTGCTCTCCTTTCGCCAGCAAGTTAAAACATTTTTATGTCATCAGGCTTTAAAAAGACTGACTGACATGGGCTTTTCACACTGTTCAGAATTGTTTTTAAGATTTGTATGTAATGCATTTTCATGTTTTTAATGTTTATTGTTTTTAACTTTATACATTGTTTAATTGTTTTAAAACAACTTTTGGATTTACTCTGTTATGGAGGGTTTTCATAGCTTTAAACTACAGTGGTACCCCGGGATACGAATGCGCCGCCTTACGAAATTTCCGGGTTACGAAAAAAATCCAATTAAAAAAACTGTTCTGGGTTACGAAGGTTTTTTTGGGTTACGAAAAATTTTTTGGTGCTTTTCGGCGCTATTTCACACGAAATCGCGGCTTTTCCCCATTAGCGCCAATGGGTTTTTCGGCTTGCGAAGTATTCCGGGTTACGAAAGCGGCGGCGGAACGAATTAATTTCGTAACCCGGGGTACCACTGTATATTGGTTTTATCTGTATTGTGTGTGTGTGTGTGTGTGTATACACACACACATACTGTTAGCTGCCTTGAGTCTCTTATTGAGAGAAAGTTGGGATTTAAAGGAATAAAATAGATAAATATAAATAAAATAAGGAGTGCCATTTTAATGCATCTTTCTGGGCATTGGTCAGCCTGAACCTTTGCTACATCCTTTTCATCTCATGATCATCTGAGATCAGAGTGATAGCTTTTAAAATATGGTGCCATGGGCTATCCTTTTTGTTTATTAATGTTAGCTGGAAGAAAAGAGAAGAAAAAGTAGAGGCACGTAGCTATGTTAGGGTTGCCATGATAGGCATGGCTCCACTATTTTTAATGGTTGTGTGGAAGAAGGAATTTCAGTGCGTGGGGCTTGCATGGCAAGCAAGACCTGGTGACTTTCTATACAGCTATTAAAGGTGCAGTAGCTCTGCCTTGTTTTTCACCTGGCAACCCTAACATATGTTAAGTATAATAAATAGTCAAATCAAGAAGCACTTCTTGACTCTGCTTGACAAGAACTCCAAGTTCTAGCCAAGTATTTACAGGTCATTTGCCAGTTGACACAATCTTGGAGCCAAAGAGGCTCTGGGACCTGTACAAGGACCAGCCCAAGACATTCATTGGCCTAGGCAACAGTGGTGTCTCAGGCACCCCCATTCTTCATACAGAAGCTAACATACTTCTAACTGAATCTTACTTCTCCTCTGGCAGTGTGAGAGGTTCCTCCACTACCTTTGAGGGTACTATCAGGGAGCTCAGCAGGAATGGTTGGGGCAAACTGGTACCACGTACATCCTGTCTTCACTGTCTGCTGCTTGATGTGGCCACCCCACTATGCCTTGTAGTAGGGCCAGCCCTGACAGAAGTACTAGATTGCTGCTTAAATTCGTTGTTCTTGTTGTGTGCCTTCAAGTTGTGTACAACTTACGGTGACAATAAGGCAACCCTATAATAGGGTTTTCATGGCAGCCTTTATTCAGAGAAGGTTTGCCTTTGCCTTCCTCTGAGGCTGAGAGCATGTAACTTGCCCTAGGTCATCCAGTGGGCTATATGGAATGAGTGGCACCAATTTTCCTATCTTTACCCCCTCAGAACAGATATGAGAATAGGCTGTATCCAGATAATTTGCCCAGGCAAATTAATCAGGCTTCAAAGCCCATTGATTACATTAGGAAATAAGTGTGAGGAATAGCCCTGGGCTGCTGGGTTCATCCCATTTGTCTTTATGGAATCAACTGATCTTGGTTCTAGAAGCAAATGTATAAGATACATAAAATTTTGGGCAGAGATACTGACATATATTGTTATCTGTCTGTGCTGATGTTACCTTGATAAAGGTTGGTTGTTTTTCAAAACAACATGAGGGGAAGGCAGAAAACAAAAGACTGTGTTAGTTTAGTTACAAGCCAGTTGCTGCCTTGGTATGTGTGTGGAAGCATATTATGTAACCTGACCACTTCAACAAGGCCAGATTGTTTGTAATCTGATTAAGCAGAGCTCTTGTTTTAAACTGATTACGGAGAAACATTTCTTTAGCACTTTCTGTTTGCTTTCTACAGGAGGTTTCATTATAGAAAGTGTTTACCCTTCTTATCTTGTAGACTATCAGGAGAACCCTGAAAGGCATGTTAGGCCAAGAGAAGATGATTTTTTTTTTTTTGGAGGCCACCCACAGAGTTGAGAGTTGACTCTGGTACAGTAGCTGGTGGAGTGGGGAGGTAGTGTCTGTCCATTGCACCTGAATACTTCTCATTGTTTGTCTTGGGGTCTGTTTGAATAGCCTCCCACCCTTTATATAGTGAGGCTGGGAGCAAACTTTGGACTCTACATCATCCCACCTGTCAATTTGTGCTGAAAGTAACACCTGGAGTAAATGGTGACTTTTCATTCATTTCCTTCCCTCTAATCCTGATTGTGGAATCTGCTAGAAAAACAGGTTTTATTGGGGGAGAGTCTACATTCAGATAAATGCAGGAATTCCCTCCAGCAATTCACTGATGAAAACCCAGACACAAGTGACCAAGCAACACCAGCATGTGATTAAGATAGCTCATTTTATTAATGAGGAAAAACACAAACCAGGAGAATATATATGTATTTATTAACTTTATATCCCAACTTTGTCCCAAGATGGAATTCATGGCGGCTTGAGAAACTGCATCAGATTGCTTTTGCCTGAGCTTATTGGGAAGGGCAAGATTTCACCCTCTCCTCCGCTGCTGAATATATGGAGCGTAAACAAACTACTTTTGTCCTTTGAACTCAGTTTTCAGCAATTGAAGAAAGGTGAGGACAAAATGGGAAATTGAGAGGTAGGAAGAGAAACTGGGACATTTTAAAAGCATCTGAAAAAGTTGAATGCAAGAGGATTAATCTGGACTGTCCCAGCCAAAGCCATCCTAATCTGGGTCTCGTTGGCCAGCAAGAGAAGCCTCTTACTGAGGCACTGGACATCTTAATCACTGTGAGTTTTACTGCTGATCTGTTTTTTCTTCTTTCTCTTCACTGTCCTTTTGGCCCTCAGGTGTATCAGTTCTTCAGCTGCCTCCCCGAGGACAAAGTTCCCTATGTCAATAGCCCTGGAGAACGGTATCGCATCCGCCAGCTACTGCACCAACTTCCTCCACATGACAGTGAGGTGAGAAGTTTTTAAAATACACACACACACACACACACACACACATACATAATGCTAGAATTGCAAAAAGAGGAGTTCTTTCAGAGGTTGGCTTTTACTGACAGTTTTTTAAAAGTTTTATATTGGTGGTTTGAGCATTGGACTATGACTCTGGAAATCAGGGTTTGATTCCCAGCTTGGCCATGAAACTCACTGAGTGACCTTGGGCAAGTCATATGCTCTCATCCTCCGGGGAAGGCAATGACAAACCACCTCTGAAGAAATATTGCAAAAAAAACAAAACAAACCCAAAACATGATACATTTGTCTATCACCATAAGTCAGAAACAACTTGAAGACACACAACACATACAACACATTGGTGTGAAGTGAGAATGCCTAACGAATGCCTGCACCTTTCATAGTTTCCTAGAACTGAGATCACAAAACTGAGAATGCCTGCACCTTTTGTAGTTGCCTAGAAGCGGGATTTGCAGCAAACTGCTGAAGTCCTGCCCTCTTAACACAATAGGGACAAATGCATGAGTCCTGCCCCCCCCCCCCCCCCCCCTTTTGCTTAGTTTATTCAAAACCTGGAGGATTTGTAATACAGTCTGCCCACCTTATTGGCAGATTTACCATCTGCGGGTTTAACCATCCGTAGATGGCAATGCTCCTTTTGCTCAATGGTGGCATGTGCACATGGCTGTGCTAGCGGGTGCGGTGCTGCTGCACTGCCATTAATTTTAATGGGACTTGAGCATGCACAGATTTTAGTATCTGCAGTGTGTGTGTCCCCGGAATGGATCTACTGCGGATATAGAAGTCTGACTGTATTTGTTTTTGAATAAAGGTCTTATCATTAGTCCGACCACTGATCTGTCTGAGTCAGTATTGCCAGCTCTGATTAGCAGCAGCTTTCCAGAGTTTAGGATTATTTCTTAGTCCTGTCTGGGGATTCCTGGAGATTTCCTGTCCAAGAACAAAGCAGGCCCAACTCTGTGCAGATTCAAAAATGAGGAAATGTAGGGAGTTTGCAGGGTATTGTGCAGGTGATGAAGGAAGAATAGGCGATCATGTCAGTTGTGGCCAGATAGGCCTTTTACAACTCCATCCCGTCAAGGCCCTGCTCTCATGCCTGTTACCTTTGGCAATACAATTGATGGGTACTGATAATGCAGTTTTGTTTTGTTTTTTGTGGTAATGATATTATAGTAGAAACAATGATGAAAGTGGAGATACAATTTAGAAACAAAACAAAACAAACACTTTCTTCTCGTCAGGATGTGGCCACTTTGATTCACTGTTTTGTCATCCCAAAGATGACAATGCCCTCTGCTGTGAGACTGCCCTGGATGACTGCTTAGCAGTTTTAATACAGTGCCCTGCCTCCTGGCATGGGTGGTTGGTTGAGAGTAGAGCAGCCAGGACTCAGTGTCTGCACTGTCTTTCCAATTACATAGGGACACAATTTTCCATACCTAATTTTGAAGTATATAAAGCCCTTGGGGGTGAGGGGATGCTGAGGCCTACATACCTCAGCCCTTCCCTTCACTCTCTTATTACAGCCTGTCAGAATGCTGGAAAGCACTTTCTTGATTGTCAGTTTCTGGGTAGTGGATGCAAATAGCAAGGGCATCGATGTTACTTTGACAGTTGAGCTTGAAAAAGTTAATTCTTTCACCTACAGCTCCCAGAATCCCCCAGGCAGCAAGGCCAACAGCCGTACTGGGTGAAAGATTTGAGGAGCTGTGGTCAGAAAGAAACTAATGTATCTGAGGAAGCTGACTCAAGTCTATGAAAGCTCATGCTACCAGCTTCTTTCTTTCAGTCTCAAAGGTGCTAAAAGATCCCTTTGCATATTAATATCTTCTAGCTCTGCAAGGTTTGTGATTATTATTATTGTATGTATTTTATCACAATTGCCCCCCTAGAATTAGAACTCAGAACAACTTACAGTTTAAAAGAACAGTACAATTAAAATGTACAAAAGTGAGCATTAAAATAGAATCAAACTGTTACAATATTAAAACAGATAACTCATGAAAAGAGTAAAATACAGTTAAAAATATTTAAGAAGAGGGTACATCTATATATTCTAGGATGGATGTAGGAAAAAGATGATGTGTTGTCTGTCTCCCTTCCACAACCCTTGAATCTAACTAGGTCCTCTGCAGGTAAAGATTGGAGGAAGGAACGTCTTAGAGCAGTCCAATGGGTCCTGTCCAGCAGGCAAGAAAATGAAATGCAGCAAAAGCAAAATAAAACAGGTCTCTGCCTGAAGTTCCTATACAGCAGCAAACCCCCTTTTGATTAGAGTTGCCAGAGTAAAAACTGGAGAGGGCTTTTGTCCTTTTAATGGTTGTGTAGAAGAGAAATTTTCAGCAAGTGTTGCTTTTGAGCTGGTTGCATAACAAGCAACACCTGCTGAAATTCCCTCTTCTACATAACCAGTAAAGGAACAGACTCCAATTTTCAGTTTGACAACCCTACTGCTACTGGCACATTCACCTACCATTCTGGGGAAGGTGAATTGAGATGAATAGAGAAGCAACAGCTAGTTTAAGAAGTTTGGAAATAACAGATGAGTTCGTGTCTCTTCTCCATTCTCTCCAAATGAATTCACAAAATGTTTGGAGGAAATGGGTTGCAGGGTCTGGAGAGTAATGGGAATTGCAGTGCTCCAAAACTTTTTCAAGTGCAGGAGTTATAGCAGTTTCCATCATCAGCATAGGAAATGCATTGCCTCATGGTGGTTTGCTTGTCTGTCTGTCTGTGTGCACGCGACCACACATACTTTTTTTTGTCTTTATTGGCAGTCTTCCCCTTCAGAAGCCCTCTGTTCACTTTTGTTTGCATTCTGGATAATTGAGGTTAATCTGTGTACGCCTGTGGCCGGACTGATAATCTGTATGAAAAGACATCAATTATCCTTACAACCTGTTACGCAGATTATGCTAATTACACCTAGCACTTCATTTATCCTTTGTTTATCTTTCACAAGAATTTTTCACCAGACTGAATTTTGCAATGCATAACATCATGTAAATTGCTCAAGATTATTTTTCTTTTTGGATTACTTATTTGATTTTTCCAAGTCTAATGGTACTTCCTATCACTTCTTATATTGTGCAACTGCCCTGCTTTATTTGTAGAATTTTACAGACACTGCAAATAATGACTTCTTCTCTTTATAACTCTTCCATGTTTCCCCATCTCTTCTGGGTTCCCCCCCCCCAGCAAAGAAATATCTCTATGAATTTGCAGGAACTAAACAGAACAGTGGAGGACATGGAGTCTTGGAAATGTCTCATCCACAGGGTCGCCATGAGTCGAGATTGACTCGAAGGGAGTTAACAACAACAAAAAGGAATATCTATTAGAAGGGGAAAGAAGTGTGCAATATCTTTTAAGGTGTAGTGCTAGGAGTTGTCTGTTTGGAAGCAGATGGATGAAGTTACACATTCCCCTTGAAGATGCAGGTTTGCAGCTGGGGTCTACTGCTGGATCCAGCTCTGAGCCTGGAAGCCCAGATTTTAGTGGTAGCTAGGAGTGCATCTGCACAGTTAAAGGTTGTGTGGCAGATCTGACATTCATTGATATCTCAGATCTGGCCACAGTGACACATGCCTTAGTTACATCCTGGTTGGATTAGTGTATTCTGTACTGTGTGGGACTGCCTTTAAAGAGTGTTTGGAAGCTTCAATTGGCCCAAAGAGCCACAACTAATTGCTAACTGGGACTGGCTGTAGGGAACACACAACTTCCTTGTTGCAACAACTCCACTGGCTGCTGGTCCAATTCAAAATACTACTAAGCCTTTCAAGCCCTATGTTTTAATCTGGTTTTAATTTTTTTTATTGTTTAATCTTGTTTTAACTTTTGTATCTTGTGAATTTTTAATGATTTCTTTTTTATTGTTGTTAGCTGCTTTGAGTCCTGATCTGGAGAAGAGGTGGGATAGAAGTCATCATCATTAGCACCATCATAGCTGTGCTGGGTGGAGGGACAATGAAACCTTATTCCCTCATTGTGGAGTTCATATACTCACTGTAGGGCTAGAAACTTATTTCTTTTAATGACAAAAATTGAACTGCCAAGATATTCTTGACCATAGGATTGCAGAATAAATCCCCTCCTGACTGTGTAATGTGGGAAAGAAAGACACAGAAAGAAGATCTATTGGCTAGAAACCTCAATTTCAGAGTATAATCCAGTAAAGGCTTCTGTGTTGACTAATTTTGCTCAGCCCTCTCAGCATGTCGTTGTGTCTTGCTCCCAGGGGGGCTGGATTAATCTGCAGGCTAAGTGCTCTTTAGAGAAGAGGCCCAATCTGATGCAGCTCTTAAATTGTGCCCCAGTGTCACAACTTAGTTTGCTCAAACTGCTTCTCTCTCTAGTGTCTTTGAACAGTTTATGTCTCTCAAGGCAGTGTAATTGTTATATCAAGCCTACACAATGCAAGGTCAGCAACCTGATAATAGCAAAACTCTTGGCACACTTGTGAGGAAGGGCTGATGTAGGGTAGAGATGTGGAAACTGCTTACTAGATGTGGCACCTGATAAAATGGCTAAAAATGAGAAATGATCTTTGAGCAGGTTTTATCAATTTATTTGATTTGTTTATATCATGTCTTTTCTTTCATCCATCAGTGGCCTTGGCCTTTACAGGCATTCTTATGATACATGATTATGTGAAGGGTGGCTGGATGAAGCATTCCTGCATCACTGTGGTGGTATAATTTAGATTGAATGACCTGGCATTGACTAGCTTTACTTTTTTGATTTGAGTGGCATGTTGCTATCCCTTGGTATCTCTGGGGTGAAATCTTTCTGTACATTGCACTTGGAGAAAACAATCAGGGCACTCTCAGACTAGAAGTGTTAATAAGGACTGGATTTGGGATTCTGCTCTTTCATCAAAATCTTCATTCTTCCAACTATGGGAGGGAGATGACACTGTTGGAGAGGGTATTTCAGTGCCAGGGCATGGTATTGGCAGTGACAGACAGAGTGTTTGTAAGGAAAAAAGGAGGCAGTTTCCTACTGCTGCTATTTGGGTATTGCAAATGTTGGGGCTTCCACTTATGCTACCTGTGTCACTAATTGTGAGGGCTTTTTAAAACCAATCTCACGTGTGCCACCAAATGTGAGGACCTCCTACTGTCCCATCACTATGGCACCAAATGTGGGGACCTACTAGATGCCTTCATGGTTCTTGCACACCACTGGACACTACCACCCTTAAAAGCAGTGGTGGCTTTTAGGGCATGGGAGGGCCTCACTTGGGCTACGTATGCATGATACATTTGCATTGGCCCATCTCAGAAGCAAAAAACCACAAAACTGGAGATTGATAGGTCTTGGCAGAGTTTTTAGTGCAAGGAAAGACTAGAAAAAAGATTAAGACTCTTGACCTCCAAAAGAAAACTGCCAGGGAAGGATGAGATAAAGATCCCGATTAGTGTGGAGAAACCAGGTGTGGGACTGTAATTTATCCTGTTGTGTAATAAGAGAGCCACAAGACAGCTTGATGAAATTAACAATATTTCCTCATATGGGGCACAATTGAAATTGGTCTGTGCCAGGGGCTGTTGTGAAGCCAAGGGTAAGTGTCAGACTGTCTGGACCAGGAGAGCAAGGGCTGCTGCTGGAACCAGTGCTTGAGGCTGGCTGGAGCTCAAGGCTGAATTTCTGGTGGATTCCTCCCTCTCTAGCCAGGTGGAGATAGGTAAGTGGGTTTTTGACTGCAGCTCCTAGAATCCTTTGGGTAGCATGGCTATTGACTCTGGGACAGAGTAGGAAAAAGACCAGGTTTAAAAAACACCCCCCAAACTGTATTTTTTTAAAAACTGGCTTTTTTGTTTGTTTGTTTAAACCAGGATTTTTTTCCCCATTAATGAAAAAAATTGAACCCTGCTTATTGTATTACAGGTTGAGTCTCCCTTACTCGGAATCTTGAAATCTGAAATATTCCAAACTCCAAAATTGTCCACATGGGTGGCTGAGATAGTGACATTTTTGTTTTCTAATGGCCCAATGTACACAAACTTTGTTTCCTGCACACATTGATTAAAAACATTGTGTATAAGATTAGCTTCAGGTTATATGTAGAAGGTGTATCTGAAACATAAATGAATTTTATGTTTAGATATGCGTCCTATCTCCAAAATATCTCATTATGTATATGCAAATATTCCAAAATAAGAAAAACGCCAAAATCAAAGCACTTCTGGTCCTAAGCATGTTGGATAAGGGAGACTTAGCCTGTAATACTGTGAAATGTTATTTTATGTATCAGAAAGCATCATCAGCCGTGTTTAAATGCTTTCTAACATTAACAATCTAAAATTATTAGGCTTTGGTACGATTTACATCTTTCAATAAAACTCTGGGAAATTTATTGACAAGTTGGTAGCCTATATATAGGTGTACAGGACTATACTAATATAGGAATAGATCGTAAAATTAAGTAGCAAAATGCAATTCAGATTTTATGGCTACTAGCTTAAATAGTAATTATTATTTTAAAAGGGCTCTTTTAAAGCAAGTTGTTTATGTTGAAGTTTGAAAGATTTGTTTGTGAATGGCATTACTTGTACTATAAAATTAAGTGATTATAAAGAAGCAACGGACACTGGATACTGGTCTAACAATGAACAACTGCCAGTAAACTTTTAAAATTAAAATGTTTAAATTCAAACAGGTGTTGCTGTTCTAATAAGAGGTTTGGAGAATAGTAATAGTAGCCAGACTTTTTTTAAAAAATGAACAAACAATTTTTTTTAAAAAAAACTGTGTTTTGTTTTGTTTTAAATCATGGTGTTGGTCAACCTGGTTTAAATCATCCAACCCTGCTCTGGGAACTATAGGCCACTGAATTTCCTAGAGCTTAGAAATTTACTTTGGTGCTACAAAAAGTAGCACCAAATTAACTTTTTTGAGCTCTAGCAAAGGACTGTTTGGTGTGAGCTGTAGCCAAGGCACTGTAAAACCCAAGTCATTTTATAGGTCTGGTAAACTGTGGACATGAGCACCAGTTGAAATGCCAGATGAGATTGAAAGGGAGAAAGAGCTAAGCTCCTTTCACTCTCTGTACATGCTTCTCTCAAAGACCCAGCCTGGAGACACCTGTGTGCTAAAGACCCATTATTAAACAGACATTTGAATTGGGTTTTGTTTTTTGAAAAAAGATTTGGCAAACTCAGGAGGAGAATAATCAGCTGATGGCATTTTTGGAGGTGTAAACCTAAAGCAGAGAGGGGAGGAAGTTCACTAATCTGGCCTGTGGTGATTTCCTATCCCACTTGGGTCCAGAGAAGATTTCTTCCCTAACCGACAGATCCACACCCTGCACATGAAGATTCACTAACATGACACTGGCCTTCCCAGGCACTTGGGGGAATAATCCCTCGCCAGTCGTAATTGGAGAGAAGAGAAGAATAGGATACCCCATGCCCTGCAAAATCTGAGGGTGAACACCTCAGTGGTCTACTTTTGTGCCTGTTTCATGTGCTGTATACATAGGGATGGGTGATCTGCAAGAACTGACACAGAATAAGAAGCAGCACCAACTATCCAAAATGGGTGGGCTTGTTGTTAACTGCCTTTGGGTTGATCTCAACTCATGGTGACCCTATGGATGAGACATTTTCAAGACTTCCTATCCTTGGGCAGCTTTTGTTTATCTTCTGCTACACATGTGGAGGAGCAAGTGGAAGGGTCATTGATGCATCCTCCTGGTCTGCTGGAAATTTTATGGCAGATATTGCTGAAATCTTTGAATGTGTTTAATATGTTTGTTTTTAAATAGCAGTCACAGAAGTAGGGAAAACAGGATCAAGACCCCAGCATAAAGAGAGGTGGGGTTTAATCTTTTCACCCCCATATCACAGTTCTTACAAAAATAACCCTCCCAAAGCTGCCATTGGCCTAAAAGGGAGGCTAATGAGCTTGCTTGTAATTTGAATTATTGCTGCTGCTACTGTTGTATTAATGATGACACTGATTATGGTAATAATAATAATTTGGGAAAGGACTGTGGAATGTATATACAGTGCATTTGAATGCACTGTGAATTTGTTAGCTATACGCTGAATTGATGCTATGGAAAGTAAGTAAGTGAGGATGGATACTTATGGAGCAAGTATTGTAGAGCTAAGTCCAAAGTTAATAGGAAGAGACCTGTTCAAATGAATAGCATTTGTTTTTGCAACTAAATTAAGTCCTATTGACTTAAGTGGATCTTCTTTACATAGGACTAACATTTGATTAAGCTCAGGTTCCTCAGTTCAGATATAAAGTGCAGGATTGTGTGCAAAATTTATCCAAATTCTTGATTATTTTTCCTTTTTTAAAATTAATTTTTATTGCAAAATATACAAACTTACATCACATATATAACAGTACTAACCATTACCAATCAATTCTTCCCTTCTATCATACATATCCATACTTCCTAACTAAAATATACTTCCAAATGAATATATTTTCCAGATTATCTTTTCATGTGTTGCCTTGTACTTCTTTTGTTCAGGTTGAAGTAACACTTGTTTCGAACCCTTCATATTTTGTCTCTTCATTTTCCTTTTTACTATGTTTCTTTTTGCTTTCATTCCATTTGATTTGCTTGTCTTAGTAAGGATGCAGTCAAAAGAGAGAATACAAGTGAGCACACAGTGTCTTCTAAATCTTATATTCCATCATAACACTTTAGGATACAGATAAATTTTCTTTCTTTTAAACTAATAAGAATGATATAATTATTGCCAATACCAGATACACATTTGCTATATACAATATGGTAATTATCAAATTATTTAATCTATATACCTATATATTGTAGCTTTTTCATATTTGGTGGCTTAAGTTCCATTCAGTTTTTATATACTGTATTCCAAGACTTTATTCCAGTTCTTTCATGTCTATTTTTTGTTTACATATAATTTTAGTCAAAATATCTGACTGAATTGCATCAAATAACTTCTTTATCCAGTCTTCCATTTCTGGTATTGTTTGTTGTTTTCTTGATTAATCAAATTCTTGATTATTTTTCCATATTTCACTTTATAGATTTTGTTTGGTTGTAAGTAGATTTTGGGCTTTTGACCATAAATATAAGCTTGAAAATGTTTGGGCAAACATCTCTCAATGGTACAGATAGGATGAGACTGCTGCTTTGTAAATAGCTATCCTACTTTTGTGGTACTTTGCAGATAATACACAAGTATTGTTGCCACTGCAGAGAGGAAACTTCATTTCCCCAGCAATCCCACAAGGCCTCTATGTTAATTAATATATATAAATTATAAATATTTATAATACATATAAATGATGCATGTGTCCTAAGAGGCCAGAAGCCACGCCAAAGCTACGCTCCAGTCCTAAGAACTGCCTAAGAACTGGAGCGCAGCTTTGGTGCAGCTTCTGGCCTCTTAAGACGCATGCAGCATTTAAACAGCATACCTCCAAAGTGACCCGGAGCAGCTTTATTTTGGCCTGTCTATATGGGCCCATTAATGTCCAAGCAATGGTTGTGATTGTAGGAGCAACTCTTTCTGGACCCGCCTGAAACAAGTATTTGTAACAGTTGTGCATGTGTTGAAATGTAGTCTGAAAAGATTTTGAGCTCTGCAGTGGATGAATGAATATGCCTCCTCATACTAGGTGATTTTATCCCAACAGAACACCCATTTTCTTGTTTACAAGAATTCAGTTTCCCTGGGGTTACTCTGCTGCTACAAGGGCATGCAGATACATTCTTTCCTTTTCTTTTGATATGTCTGCCCTAGGCCTCAGCTCACAGTGAAACCTACTTGTCCAGGTCCTTTTTGGGTTTGATTTAATTGCACTGGAAGTAGCTTGGGGCTTTTCCTCTCTTCTTTGCAGTGCTTCTGGAACAGAAACATCTACCCTGTCCTTCAGGCATCTATAGGGGCATCCATACAAGAAAGTGTGAGGTAACACAGGCTTTCTTGATTGACTGTTCTCTTCTTTGTCCTCCACCCCACCCTGCTTCGCCTCCCAAACAATTTTTTTCAGGCTCAGTACTGCAGTTCCCTGGAAGAAGAAGAGGCAAAAGAGCTGAAGTTATTCTCTCAGCAACGAAAAAGAGAGAACCTTGGCCGTGGGACTGTCCGACTCTTCCCTGTCACCATAACTGGAGCCATTTGTGAGCAGGTATTGGTAGCCATGATAAATACCCCAGAAGTACTAGCTCCCATCTGATCATGGAGGCTAAGCACAGTCAGACCTGGTTAGAACTTGGTTGGGAGACCACCAATGAATGCCAGGTGCTATGTGTGATATTTCAGAGGAAGGCAATGTCAAACTACCTCTGAATATTCCTTGCCTAAGAAAACCCTATGAAATTTATGGGGTTCCCATAAGTCAACAAATGACTTGAAAACACACAAACACACAGAGGAGCCTTATTCTGTTTCCTCTTAGCATCAAAACAGTTTGGAAAGATAGGGGTTTACAGTGGTACCCCGGGATACGAAATACCCACGTTACGAAATTTCCGGGATACGAAAAAATCCCATAGGAAATAACTGTTCCGGGTTACGAAGGTTATTTCGGGTTACGAAGAAAATTTTGGTGCTTTTCAGCGCTATTTCACACGAAATCGCGGCTTTTCCCCATTAGCGCCTATGGGTTTTCGGCTTGCGAAGGCTTTTCGGGTTACGAAAGCGGCGGCGGAACGAATTAATTTCGTAACCCGAGGGAGCACTGTACTGTTATTTGGAAACTGGAGAACAAAAGAACTTATAACCAAACACAGGCGGGTTACAAACCGCCAAAAAATACGTATTGAATACGTATTTGGGCTAGGAAGGGGCGGTGCTTCCGCACCCCCCCTAACCCTAAAACTTAGTCAATACGTAAAAGATGGCGGCGCCCTTTCTACATGGGCGCCGCCATCTTTGCGTATTGGACGCACAGCGTCCAGACGCGTCGCGCCGCTGCTGACGTAGCGAGCGCGCCCCTGGCGCCTCGCTACGTCGCAAACGCGACGCAAAAAGAAGCTCCATTTTGGAGCTTCTTTTTTCGGTCCGCGCGGGAGTCGGGCCGTTTGAAGGCTCCGGCTCCCCCGCGGACCTTCTGGCGGCGGCGCCAGACCGCTGCAAAGCGGCGGTCTGTACCCCGCCACAGTGTTTGACAGAAGATGGGAATCTTTGGATTGTTTGTTTGTTTGTTTGTTTGTTTTAATAGACATTGAAAGTAACAGTGGGGAAGATATGGTCTAAAGGGCAGAAGTAATATGGGGTGGCAGGGGAAGATAGATGCTCTCTTAGCCCTTCCATGGTTGCTATTTATAACAATAGCAAGTACATTTCTATACTGCTTATCAGTGAACTAGCATTCCCTAAACAGTTTACAATTGCCAACAAGCTGGGTACTCATTTTACTGACCTACAAAAGGATGGAAGGCTGAGTTGACCTTGGAGCCCTCCAGGATCGAACTTACAACATTGTGGCTGTAGGACCAGCATTAAACCACTGCACCACCAGAGCTTCCCAGTGTACTCTTACCCTGAGCAACTTTTCCCAGCTGAGGTTCCTAGACATGTAGTTGGTAAAGCCAAAGGGAAAGTGGGAAAAAGAGAACAAGAAGTGGACATTATTTCCCTTTAAATTGAGGCCTCCCATCTCCTTTGTCACCTTTTATATGTATTTTGGTGAGACATACAGTAGGCCATTTACTCACAGTCTTTACAATATTATTCAAATTGATCTTATAGCAAAAGAAGTGGCAGCATAACCTTTCGTAGACTTGGTCTACTTCTTCAGATGCATGGAGGATGCATGGAAGATTCAATGAATCTGAGGAAATAGATCTAGGTCCTGTCTGCATATGCCAGATACAATGTCCTCCCCCAATCCTTGGCAGGAAGTCCAGACGACACATAGCCCAAACTGCAGTTCCAGTGTGAACAGTCCAGATAACTTCTGGCCAATTCAGCACCGAACCCTGGCTTTGTTCTGTATCTTTTCAGAAGATCTGAGAGCCCTTGTTGTGATGTCAAGCAGCTGTTCATACATGCATCCTGCTGTGCTGCCTCTTACAGCTGCCTCTGCAGTGAGTAACTTGCTCTGGCCCAGCCATGTAATCGACACTGGGAACTTTGTCCTGATCTCTTAGTGAACAACTCGCCATGGTGGTGGCTACACCAGGGTAGCACACAGGTACACACTATGGACAGCTGCCCAGTGTCTCAACAAGATAATGAGGGGGTGGATGTCAGAGCAGGTCCAGGGCCAAATATTCTGGGCTGTTCCCAGAATATTCTGGCTTGTGCAAGCACCACCCAAATCTACAAAAGTTTATGCTATAACTTCTTTCATTCAGTTAGTCTCAAAAGTACTACAAGATCCTGCATACTGATATTCCAGACTAACACAACTAGGTCTCTGAATTCTGTCTCTACAACAGTAGATTCTTGGAGGTCACCTTGGGGTGTAAATGATGGAGTTCCCAAACCACTGCAAAGTCTAAACCAGGGCTTGAATGAAGATGCTAGTATGTCACCAGTTGGGCTCCATAATTGGATTCTGACAAGTTTGTATTGCTTGGTGGCTGCTGGAAAGCCTCTCCTGGAACTTGGGACTTGTGTCCTTGGATGGAATTGCTCCTTAGTGGGGCTTCTCTGGCTTTATGTAGTTAGTTCCTGTGCCAGCAGTGCTGCTGCCATAGAGACAGTAGTGTTGCTGTCATAGAGACAAGTATATAGGTGGGATTTAATTCCTCTCTGGATGCTGAGTCTGTGTCTCTGGTTGCTGAATTAGGGCAGTGATCCATTGATAATGGCAGTGACTTTGGGGGTGATTCCAGGACACACCCTTGCTTATTATTTCAGTTCATTCACAGGTCACACTACATGTTGATAAAGAGCTCAATTCTCCACCCACCTAAGCTGCTTTTGACATGGCACTGATTTCTCATAGGAGATACTGAATAAGATGGATGACTGTAGCAGTTGGTATTTCTGACAGCTGCTACAGCGACCTGGAGAGAGCATCTTTCCAACTCTCCGGTGGTGCTATTGTCATGTGTCTGCTTGCTTGCCTTTCCTTGGCGGTGCTGGCTTCATTTTTGGACTCAGAGCTGCTGAGAGGATCAGGGTAGCTGCAACAACATTCTGGTTTCTGTGTTGGTCTAAACTGAGGAACTCTGGCACTGCTAGCAGTAGAAGGAGTGGGCTAATAGGAAAGAGGACAATTTTACAACTGATTGTAGCAGTTGCCAAAACTGTTGGCTGCTATAATCATTTGAAGGCACCAAGATCCATGGGGTTTCATCTGTGTGGCCTGGGGTGGCATCATGTATCTCAGTGTATGAGTCAGGAAACCTCTGTCTCTGGAATATCAGAAATAAATCAGAGGAGGGCTGTGGTGTAGTGATTTGAATGTTGGACTACGACTCTGGAGACCAGGGTTCAAATCTCCACTCAGGCATGAAACCCATTGGGTGACCTTGGACAAGTCACACACTCAAATCCTCAGAGAAGGTAATGACAAACTTTCTCCTGACAAATCTTGCCAAGAAAATCCCATGATAAGTTCACTTTAGGGTTGCTATAAGTCAGAAACAACTTGAAGGAACGCAACAACAAGAAAGCATTGGTACTCAAAGGAGTGGTCCCCAAGACATTGGCTGCCAGTCCCTGGAGAGTTTCCAAGAAAGCAACACTTGAAATGACTGGAAACAAATATGTACCAGTTCCGGGCACACTGGGGAAAAATAATTGCCAATATCTCATATCAGATATATTGGGAAGCACTGAGCTAGAGTATGGCTTTGCCTTAAAAATCACCCTTTTTGACACAGAAGGACTTTTTGTTTTGTTTTGTTTTGTTTTAGATGGATTGGGCTTCTGAGATTACTTCTTGGTGGGGTAAAGGCTTTTCTCTGCATAACCACTTGAGTGTTGTTTATATGTCCCAAGGTTGAGCCCTCATGTTAAGGAATTCCTTGGAGACTAAAGTCTTGGGAATTCTTATCTTCCTGGTAAGGAATGAGAACAGAGTTTGGGAAGTTTAAAAGGATCAAGGCAGAAAAAGTTAGTCTCTGTGTATCTGTCTCTTGGTCCTACTCTCTAGCAATATTGGGCAGTCCTGCATTTGCTTGGCATCAGCATGACTTCTGAGAAAAGATGGTAATGCTTGGTAAAGTGGGAGGTAGTACAAAAAGACAGACAGGTGGATTGATTCAAAGAAGCCACAGTCCTGAGTCTTCAGGACCTGAGAAGGGTTGTTAATGACAGAGTGACATGGAGGTCTCTCATTCACAGGGTTGTAATAAGTCAAAGCTTGCTGGCACCTAACAACAACAACTCTGCCTTGCCTGTGTAGAAGAGTTTAGTGCTTAGGGTTGCTTCAAAAGACAGGTCAAAACTGGATTCAGTGATTTGAGATGGACCTGATCCTAGACAAGTAGGACAGGCCATTTTAGAGATATAAATAGGTTGATGGAACAACAGTGACATCTGGTGCTCAAATGAGCAGTTTAATTTTTCTTGGCTCCTATTTATGTTCTCTCTCTCTCTCTTTCTCTCTCTCTCTCTCTCTCTCTCTCACACACACACACACACATGCACGTGTGCATACACACACACAAAAACACACAAAAAAACTGACAGCCTGCTCTCTCCTCTCCTCTATTTAAAATATGTTGCTTTGCCAACTGTATACAAAAAACAAAAAAAGTAGCAAAAGCAAGGTCATTTCACAAGATGCTCATTTCACAAGATGCTCAAGATGTTCCTCTTCATCTGCCTGAGCAACCAGTCTGTTTTTGTGAGCAGCAGGTGAGGCTGCTGATGGTGTCAATTGCCCCTGTGAAGACCCCCTGAATTTCACACCCTCTTGCATCCTAGAAAGAAACTGCCTGGAGTTTGCTCCTTTGAGATTTTGTTTTCTAGAAAGGGTCATATGGAGAAGAGGCTGCCTCAAAGCCTTGCCTGCTTTATCCCCTGCCAAATTGGTTGACAGGGGCAATGTACAGTGGCTCCTCCACATTCACTAGGGTTAGGGGTGCAGGACTCCTGTGAACAGGTTCCCTGATTCCCTCATTCCTCCCGTGGCCCCATCTTAGAGAGGGTTGAGGATCAACAGAGGGATATCAGGGTTTTTAGTTTTAATTGCTGTTTTTATCCTTGATATTGTACTTTTAATATGTTATACTATTTAATACTGTCTTAAGGGGGGGAGGGATAAAGTGTTTTTAATTGTCATATTTTATATTTTACTGTTGTTAACTGCCCGGATTGGTTTGCCAGAGGGCGGTATACAAATAAATATTATTATTAAAAAAATATATTATTAACATGGAAAAATGCAAATAAACTTTTTTTAACCTGAGAGAATACCTATCTATAAATTTCTAGGTCCTCCAGTACAACATCCACCAGACATTGAGACATCATGCTGAAGAACCTACAAATGCCTAAAATGTTTTCTTTAGGAATCTCTAGGTTCTCTGTCATGACTCTGTGTTCAGCTTCCTGCAGAGTTGTGTTGGAGGACATGGAGATTCCTAAAGAGAAAATAGTATTCAAATCTATGAATAATCAAATCTGTGAAAGTCAAATCCACAAATGTGGAGGGCTGACTGTATAGCCCATGGGCCATCTGTGGCCCAAATAATGTTTTGGTGTTCCATGGTCCCCTCCCATAAACTCCCAGTAGCACTCCTTAAAGAATGATGGGGGGGATATCATTTTCCACTCATGGAAGCAGACATTTTACATTAAAATAAGATGAAGAGTTCCCTTGCACCCTGTTATGCCCTCCCTAGTCACAGGGTGGAAGGTGGACATCTGCAAACTTCTAGTTTTGTTTTCTCTCTCCCCCCACCTTACATTTTCAGGGCTGGCGTGGTCTGTAGCAAGCTCTGTGGGACATAAAATGATCCCCCCAGAACTACCCTGGTCTAGGTAGTCTAAAATGCAACTTTACATTAACTACTATGTTGCTCCAATCTGGCTCACCCTTATGCAAGCTGGAAGGAAAAAACTGACATTATCCCATTGTTTTTCCAAATATTTTACTTGCAAAACATATATGATAAATTGTCATGCCACCTAGCTTATAATTCTTGTGGTGATCAAGAATCGGAAAAGTTTAGAATGTTTTTAGTGATCAACAAGAGTAGAATGTTACAGATGAGGAGCAAGGCAGTCTTCACCATCCACAGAATACTATCAGTTAGATTAAATGCCCTCCTGGGTGTTGGGATCAGCGTCTTGGGGGGAAAATGCATTAGCTGAACAGAACAGTTGCCTTGAGGGAAGGTGTCTGATTTCCCCAAGTGAGAGCTGTGTGCTCATTCTCCGGGGAATGAGAGGAGGGTTCAGGTTATCTGGAAAGGTCACTGATGCTTCCATACTGCAATCTGGAAATATTCATTCTGTGGTCTAACGTTAAGGATTGTTGGAGATGTGTATCTCAAATGACTTGAACTGTTTGCAAAGTGTTCTACACTAACACATGCTTGTCCTTTTGTTGGCAGTGTGGGAAGCAGATCTGTGGTGGGGACATTGCTGTCTTTGCCAGCCGTGCAGGGCATGGTGCCTGCTGGCACCCACAGTGCTTTGTTTGCACCACCTGCCGGGAGCTCCTTGTCGACCTCATCTACTTCTACCAGGATGGCAAGATCTACTGTGGGCGTCACCATGCTGAACGCCTCAAACCGCGCTGCGAAGCCTGTGATGAGGTGAGGGCTTGAGTACAGCTGTGTAACAGTTGGAATTGCTTCCTTCAAGTGGGGAAGGCTGTCTTTACTTATTTCATTGGCATGCAGCAAGCACGTTCTGTGTCACTGTGGTGTAGTGCTTTGAGTGTCGGACTGTGACTCTGGCCAGTGAAACACTGGGTGACTTTGGGCATGACTTTCTCAACCTCAGAAGAAGCTAATGGCAACACCCTACACCCCAAACAAATATTGCCAAGAAAACCCTGTGAGAGTCTCACTGTAAGGTGGAGTCAAACAACAGCAAGATCTCTCTAAAGATGAAATCATTTCAAATCCATTATGCCAACTGGGCACCATAATGTATTTTTTTATTACTTAAAAGTTAGCTGTGTTGACTTAGCCAGCAAATGGTAATTCTGTTGGAAATAAATATTAAAAAAATAAATATGAATATGAACATCCCCAGCTCCCTAAGTCGTTCCTCATAGGGCATGGTTTCTATGATTCTCTGATTCTATGAGCCATTAGGGTGCCAAGTGACCTATTTTAATGTGAAAAGCAGGCCTTCTGTCATCATTCTTTTATAGGTGAACAAGGCAAACACAACTGACTGTTGCTGCTGTATAAGTCAGGTCTAATTTGGTCCATTAATTAATTAATTTTTCAGGAGGCAATGTTACCTATCCTAATCTAGCCCAATCCTCTGATTAGGGATGCAAATCTTTATGTTGTTTATCTTGGTGGTCTCATTTTTCGACCCTCTGAACAATGTTAGGCCCAGAAGAGACCTTTCATAAAACAAGAAGTAAACAGGAAGTGACTTCTGGTGACTTGTATGGTTAAAAAAGCCTCTCCTGGACTTAAATAGCTTGTGTGTGTGTGTGTGTGTGTGTGAGAGAGAGAGAGAGAGAGAGAAAACATGGTGAAGGGCGACTAAAATGGTGAAGGGTCTGGAAACCATGCCCTATGAGGAACGATTTAGGGAGCTGGGGATGTTTAGCCTGGAGAAGACAAGTTTAAGAGGTGATATGATAGCCCTGTTTAAATATTTGAAGGGATGTCACATTGAAGAGGGAGCGAGCTTGTTTTCTGCTGCTTCAAAGACTAGGACCCGGAACACTGGATGCAAGCTGCAGGAAAAGAGATTCCACCTTAACATTAGGAGAAACTTCCTGACAGTGAGGGCTGTTCAACAATGGAAGAAACTCCCTCGGAGTGTGGTGAAGTCTCCTTCCTTAGAGGTCTTCAAACAGAGGTTGGATGGCCATCTGTCGGGGATGCTTTGAATGTGATTTCCTGCATGGCAGGGGGTTGGACTGGATGGCCCTTGAGGTCTCTTCCAACTCTATGATTCTAAAAGGCTCCCTGTGTTCCTTGGAGGGCATTTGGAGAGATTTTTAAAAATTGTGGTGGGGCACAGCACCCATGGTTTCCTGGGAGTTAACACACACACCTTGCCTCCAACAGTTGCCAACCCTTTAGTCTTATTGGAAAAATAATTAGTTTATGTCTATGAGGAACACTCTTTTAGAATGAGGCATTTCCCTTTTTTCTTGTCTGCTATCTTTCTTTCCTTTGACTCATTTTCCACCTTTTCCTCTCCCTTCAAGATCATTTTTGCGGATGAGTGCACGGAGGCAGAGGGCCGCCACTGGCACATGCGCCATTTCTGCTGCTTCGAGTGTGAGGAGGCCCTGGGTGGTCAACGGTACATCATGCGCCAGAGCCGTCCTTACTGCTGCCGCTGCTATGAGAGCCTGTATGCAGAGTATTGTGATGCCTGTGGGGAGCACATTGGTATGGAACCCATTGCCAGGAGGAGGGGAGGGCTCTTGCCATCCATAGAGAACAACAGAATGAATGCTCTACAGTTTCCCAAGAGCCCACAGTCTTGACTTTCTCATACATTCTCTGGGTTAGTGATAGGAGGGAACCACACAATCCTCCCCCTGCTCCCTGGCTGCTTTTCTTTTTTATTTATTTAAGGCAGAAAAATTAAATGTAATGCTCATATAACAGAGTGTGTAGATCAGCCCCTTTCTGGAGGAATTTCAGAATAAATGCAATATTAAACTGTACTGTGAATGAACTGAGCACCTTTTTTGCCACATATGACAGATACTTTTCTGTGCCAACATGAGAGATACCTTTCCCACTCTTGTCCAAGATATCATGTCCAGGGGTAGCCATGTTGGCCACATAGCAAAGTACAGTAACATCTAAAATCCACCAAACAGTGATTCCTTTATTGGCAACCAACATGCACAAAATACATTAGGCAAGCTTTCGAAGCTCCACTGGTTTCTTCATCAGGCAAAGAAATTAAAAATTGAACAGGAGAAAGAAAAAAAATGTTGATGTTGGAGTCATAGGCCTACATTTTGCCAAAATGTTTTTATAATTGTTCTCAGTTAAGATGGTACAGAGTGATATCCATGTAGGTAGAGTTTATCAAATGCAGCAATACAGAGAAATTGAGAAATTCGGTGTTCTCTGCTAAAGAAGGGGCAGGTAGCCTTGCACAGGACAGAGACAATCTGGATTTCAAGAGAGGTTTCTTTTTTGCATTTCTAATGGACTGCAAATTTAATTTCTTGGAGTTTACAACTCTTTGCCCCCAAAGCCTGTATGGCCAAAGAGAAAGAATGGCTTCTGCCTACATGGATCTCCCTCTGTACCATTGTAATGGAGAACAACTATGACAATATCTTGACAAAATGTAGGCCTATGACACAAACTTTTTCTTTCTTTCTCCTGTATGATTTTTAATACCTTTACTTGATGAACAAGCCAATGGAACTTTGAAAGCTTTGCATCATGTCTTTTGTTGGCCTATCAAAGTCTTGCTGTTTTGTGGATTTTGGAGGTTATTGTACTTATCCAAGATGCTTAAGGTAATGAGTGTGTCTGCCCAGAATTGACGCAAGGATCTTGGTGCACATCGAGGGGCCGACCATGTTTTGTGTAGCCAGTGTTCAGGAGCAGAGATGAAATCCCTTCCAGACCTCCTGGCTGGGGCATAAGGGGGATGCCTCTGAATCCACTTTCCAGCTCACTGTGGTTTTACTAGAGCCACCAATGCTAGTAAGGTTGGAACAGATGGCCTTTGCTGTTCTTTCCAGCTCTGTGATTTCTGTGTAATGAAGCATGCCTCGGTTTGCTTCTTCCCTGCAGGCATTGACCAAGGCCAGATGACCTATGAGGGTCAGCACTGGCATGCCACTGATGCTTGTTTCTGCTGCTCCCGCTGCCACCAACCTCTCCTGGGGAAGCCATTTCTGCCCAAGCAAGGCCAGATCTTCTGCTCTCGGGCCTGCAGCCTGGGCGAAGACCCCAATGCTTCAGATTCATGTGATTCAGCCTTCCAGAGCGCCCGTTCCCAGGACTCGCGGCGAGCCAGCTGGCAGCAACGGCGAGTTCAGGCCCAGCGCTCACCATCCTCCCATGTGGCCCGTTCTGTTTCCTTTGGCGGGCAGCTGGTGTTGCCTAACTCAACCCCGAGGCTCCGAAGAAGCTGGAGTGGATTGCCTGGACCTGGGGAGGAGACGCCAGCAGAAATGGAAGAGCTCTCAGATCCAGATAGCAATGGGTCAGGAGGCAGCCAGAATTGCAAAGAACCAGTGAAATGTACTTCCCGAGGAACTTCCACTTGCCCACCACCAGCCACTAACCACCAGCCAGGAACAGGTAAAATAGAACTGGAGCTCAAAAACTTTTCCTTTTGGTGGTGGGGGGTGGGGGACTACAACTCTGAGAATATCTCAGCCTACATGACTTCTGGCTGTGCTGATTGGTTAGGAATTCTGGAAGTTAACTTCTCTGGTTCTGGGTACCTTATTATTATTACAAAATTGTGGGATCGTGGACAGGGAGAGGCTTCTTGTTTTGATGTCTGAGTCTCGCTAACAGTCTTGTTTCTCCTCCAGGGACTGAGATCCAGCCACGTTTCCAGCGTGCCTCTCCCTTGCGCCACTCCATGCCAGAGTTGGGCATTCCCCCTTCTAAAATCCCTGACTGGAGCAGCAGTTCAGCTTCCAAGCTTCAAGCATCTGCTCGGCCACGACTCAGTGAAGGAACCGAGATGGAGACAGGGAGTTTTGCCCGGGGAGGGGTACCTCGAGTTAGCTTCCGGGAACCTCTTGTTGCAGGAGAGCCAAGCATTCCTTGCCTTGAGCAGACCTCCATGAGCACTCAGGTGCTTCAGAATGGAGGTGCCGGCCGGGGACACCCTCGTTCCACCTCAGACAACTCACTTAACTTGGGAAACCAAGGCTGGAGGCCAAGGAAGGGCAGCAAGGAGGGGAGACGGGGCAACCTCTCTTATTCAGCTTCTGAGGGTGCTTTTCCGGCCTGGCATCGACGTTATCCACATCGAGGATGGGACTTCAGTTCCTCTGACTCCTCTGATTCTTCCTCAGAGGAGGAAGGCTACTTTCTGGGGGAGCCTATACCTTTGCCCCCCCCACCTCCGAGGTAGAGCTAGCCCCACAGAGGCTGCACCTTCTACAGACTCTACATGTAAACAACAGCGCCGAAGACTGAGGGTTGTCCGGGACAAGAACTGTGTTGTGGCATAAACCTGACCTTACTAACTTCTAGGTTTGGGACATAATGAACCAGTATCAAATCAGGATTTCTGGCTTGTTGAAAGCATTACGTGTTGACATTCTGTGGGAGGTAGGCTCTAAAATTTGAAATGGGACCATTGACTTTTTCTTCTTCCACCTTGACTTCTTTGATTCATGGTTCTTTTCCAGGGATCCACCTCAGAAAGTGACCTCTTCATCATTGAATTCTTCTACCTTTCCTCAGGGACACTTGAGCACTGGCTTTTCCATGGTGACCTTGGACCTTTTAGATGTGTGACCCTCCTGTGAAGAATCTTGAACTCCTGTCTGTGTTGATTTTGGAAGTTTGGTTGTGTTTATTTTCCATTGTGGCCTTTTTGACCTTTCAACTGTGACCTCTCAGATACACATTGACCCTTCTGTCTTGAACTTTCAGAGTTGATTTTTAGAACCTCTCTGCACTGTGCCCTCTGTGAACTTCAAAGTGCTACTTCTTACCTGGGAGCCTTTGAACTCTGGCTTTGACCTTTCCACTGTGACCTCTGAATCTTTGTTGCCTCTCTCCTGGGTGAACCTTTTGCTCTTTCAAGTTGCCATTATTAATGTAAGCATGTAACAAGTTTGTGTGGTTTCAAGCTTTGGGGTGTGTTTTCTCTATAAGGATGTTGTTTGGTTATGTATGTGTTGGGTGGGATTGAATTCCATTCCTTAGCTGGTAGTGTTGCACTCTGTTGAATATGGACACTCAGTGAGCAGAGTCAGAGTTACTTGTCTGGATTAGAACTCCCAGAATCTCTCAGCCAGCATGGCAAGTGGCTGTATTGGCTGGGAGATTCTGGGAGCTATAGTTCCTTCCCCATATCCCCACCTTCTCTAAGCTCTGCCCCAGAATCGACAACAGATCTTTTCAGTCTTAACTGGCACTGGTCTCCCCTTTTCCTCTGTCCATTCCCTTTGCACTTTGTGCTCTTCTCTCAAATTTCCAGGTTTTAACAGACTGTTTTGTTTTTCTAATTAAGGGTTTTAATTTAAATGAACTTTCAATAAAAACATATGAAAGCATTCTTATGCTGCTGCATTGGACCATTCCATGGTGCTAGGCCTTAAGCGAGCTGGGCAAATGGAGAGGGGGCATGTGAAGATATTTGTGCTTTTTGTTTTGTGGGGTGGCAGGGAGAGCAGTAACCCAGCAGCAGTGCTCTGGTGGCTTGTGGAGACATTTGTGCATCAGCATACTGAGTAGCAGGACTGATTCTCAGAGTGTACATTAAAGGTAAAATAAAAGGAGTCTTTGACATTGGTACCACCAGGTAGGAAATATTTTAAAACACATTTGTAGACTTCAAGGCAAAACTGTTTACAAGCTTCATAACCAAGCCACTAGAAACTGGTCCAACCAAAGATATTTTTGAAATGCTCTGCCTCCAACAGCTCATAGTGAGTCACTGTGTTTGGAACTGACCCTTGTTTCAAAAGTTCTTCCTTCACCACTGGAAACTCTTAGTACAAAAAGCTGCTGGTTTTGGATAACTCAGCTAGCAGTGTTTGTATTTTGCAACCATATGAGCTAGAAATTGGATGACTTTGGTTTTAAAATTTAATAAATGAAAGCGCCAATTAGCAGTATGTTGCCTATTTTGTGCATCTACATATAGACTCCTTAACAGTCTAGATTAACCTGCACTGTTAAGGACACAGCAAGACTTTATTCTGATGGCTCAGTTGCACCATATACTGACTGACTTGACTTTAGAGTTTGTACTCTGCAGAGAAATTTCCTCCCTCTGTACAGCTAGCTGTATGTTTCTGTGTTTTTACACTCAACATCTGCACACCAACAGTGCCATTTGATAATGGATCATGTCATGGCATTATTCAACCCACAAGGAATCCTTCTGTAGTTGAGGCAAAAATTCTCATGCACGTGGCTGCTATTCTGACAGTGACTACTTGGATGTAAGTCTATATGTTGACAGTGCAATATGATTAGTCACGGTCCTAGAAATTAATGATCACCAATTTGCAAATTGTGCATTTACGTTTTAAAACTATTTTTAGCTTGGATATCCAAATTCATGGCCATTGTCTTTTGTTGATATGGGTGTTCACCTAATTTGTATTGTCTTTCATCCAAGGAAGGCAGATAGCATACATGCATATATATATATATATATATATAGAGAGAGAGAGAGAGAGAGAGAGAGAGAGTTGTCCTTGTTGCGTGCCTTCAAGTAATTTTCAACCTATTGTGGCCCTAAGGTGAACCTATCATGGGGTTTTCTTGGCAAGATTTGTTCAGCGGAGGTTTGCCATTGCCTTCCCCTGAGGCTGAGAACATGTGACTTTCCCAAGGTCACCCAGTGGGATTCATGACCAAGCGAGGAATTGAACTCTGGTTTCTAGATTTGCCGACTCTTTCCCTCTCAGAACATTCTCATTATTATTTTTTTGGACACATAAGCATCCCAAGAAGGTAGTTGGAAGAAAACTCTACAGAAGACAAGCCACAGGTAGCTTTTGCTTGGCTAAGGCCACCAGATGAGCTTCATTCACTATTTTAGATCTTAAGACATATTAATTACATGAATAATCATATATTTGAAAGCTGAGATCATGGATCATGTGGGTGGAGTGTTGCCTACTCGGTGTGCATCCCTTCTGCCCCCTTTTTGGCAGCTTCCATATGTCAGGGAGCACTGCCACAGCCATTTGCAGGGCAGCAGGTGTGGGGACAGATGGCAGGATCTTGCTGCATATCAGAGGGTAATGCTCAGCTATCTTTTTTCAACAGCCTCCTGCTATTCCTTTCCTAGGCACTAAATGGCCATGGCATTGCATCCTGACTCATGGAAGTTCTTGAGGCAGGTTGATGTTATGCAAGGAGGTACTGAATACCCGCTTCTCAAGGTTTAAAAAGGACATGGATGGGTTACGCATATGCATGTCAACCTGAGGTTATGCTGTCAACAACAGATGCCAACCTCTGTGTGCTGGTTTTAAACAAAAAAGGGTTCCGTGGCATCTTAAAGATTAACTGGCTTTATCTGGATTGCAGCCCACTTCATCTGATGCAGTCCACAAAAATTTATGCCATGTTGTTGTGTGCCTTCAAGTAACTTCTGACTTATGGCGATCCTAAGGTGAACCTATCATGGGGTTTTCTGGGCTGAGTGTGTGACTTGCTCAAAATCACCCAGTGGGTTTCCATGGCCAAACAGGGAATCAAACCATGATGTCCAGAGTCCTATTCTTATGCTCAAACAACTACACCATGCTGGCTCTCATTTAGGCCACATATGTTGTTGTTGCATGCCTTCAAGTAGTTTCCATCCTATGGTGATCCTAAGGTGTTTTCTTGGGGTTTCTTGGCAAGTTTCTTCAGAGGGGGTTTGCATTGCCATCCTCAGGCTGAGAGAGTGTGACCTGCCCAGGGTCACCCAGTGGATTTCATGGCCTAGCCAGGATTTGAACCCTGGTCTCCAGGGTTGTAGCCTAACACTCAAACCACTACACCACGCTGGCTCTCCACATACTTACACTGTAAGTTGCAGCTAGACTCCTGACTGTTGTTTTTGGAGTAGTAAACTCACACAGATACCTCCCTCACTTAGAAGTTCTTTTCTTATTAACCTCATAAATGAAAAATATTAAAACACACTTCACACAGCCTTAGAGATCAGAAATCAAAGCACAGTGGCAGCCGCTGCTTGGAGCAATACATGAGACATGTGATAGGCCAGTGTGGATAATTTCGAATAGGGGCTCATTTTAACAATTGTATTTATCACACTTCCCCTTTTAGCCTGGGGAAGATCCACATAGTATGGAATAATGTCCAAGCAGCCTTAGACATCCACCATCCCTTGGCCTGAGCTTCAACCAAGATCTTCATTCCCAGGCCAGCAGTCAGAACCAGAATAGTCTTGTTCCTTATGGAAGATTATCTTTTACAAACAGAAGTTATCAAGACAGCTGTGGAAAACAGGAGTTTGGCTTGCAAATGGTTGAGGGTAGGGGAGAATGGAAATGAACAAGGAATTAATATGGCTCTTGAGAGATTCCCCTTCCCTTCAGGCAACTGACCTTTTCAAAATACCCAAGAGATAGCAACAGATATTTGACTGAAAGCTATTGTCTGAACATCTATTTCAGTACAGCATATGTGGAATGCATGGCACTCCAAATGTCAGGACTGCAGATATCATCAGCCCTGGACAGAATCACTAATAGTGATGGCTTTTGGAAGAGAACATGCTGCACAAACACACACACTCCACCAAACAACCATTGAACTAGATTGAAAATGGAAAGGTGGGCGGAGAAAATAATAAGATGCAAAGGTGCAATGATGCTGCCTCCTATAGACATATAAAATTTCATATGTCCACGAGGAGTCAATATGTCAGCCAAACTCACATTTCTTCTTAGTAAGAAAGCAACTGAGGCATTATCTCAAAGAGAATATGCAAAGTTTTCCATGCTCCAAATTGAAGCAAAATGTTCACAGATGTGGCCCAAGCCTTAGTACCAATTTAGCTATGTTTTATTTGCATATAAACCATTTGTTTTGTTTCCTCTAACAAAAGCACAAAACAGTTTTTCAAGCTGCCTGAGGGACCAACAGGAGAAGGAAGGAGAGCAAAAGAGATCTGGACGGGCTGACAGTTTGAAGAAAACAAACATGCCTCTCCTTTCTTTGGTGTCCCTATTCCAAATCGGTGGGAGAAACATTTTTAATGTACATGCTGTAATAGCCCCCTATTCCTATAAAAGATGAAAGAAAAGATTCCCAGATAGATCTATAAATAATACAGAGCCCATAGCCATGGCTGCATGCACTCTGCATTTCACCAAAATAATCCAGAAACCTGCAGCAAGGCCACCCAAATTCCCTAAGAAACAAACAAACAAACCCTGAATTCTGTGACCATTATCAAGTATATAAATTTGACTATTTCTTTTCTCATACTATTCCGAAGTGTCTACTATTTCTACATAATTTACAAATGGAGAGGGGCAATGAACTATGCAAGAGTTTCCCCCTCTGAGCCAAATACAGAAAGGTTTGCCTGTAAGGTTTCAGTAGCTGTCACCTACCTAGGTTCAAGTATCGCTTTGTAACTGCTCTGCTTATATAGCTGGGCCCATAACCTGGTGCTTTTTTAAAATCTGGTGCCCGATTTTATATAAATACCTTACTTCCTAAACCAAGAGGGAAGGGTTTGATAATCAGTGAACAAAAGAACTAAAGGGTTGGGGTCCTTTTCTTTTTAAAAAAACAAAACAATAATCACTTGTCCCATCATAATTGGCATGCAATGCAGCTTAATAAAAAGTCTCAAAACACATCCTTGACAAGGCTTGGAACGAGACCTATTCTCCAGAGTTATCTTTAAAAGCTTTTTTAAAAAAGTAAGCAATGCTTATTAGATTCCTCCAAAATAGTGCCCCCGAATCTGGAGACCCAGAATGAAATAAAATTAGAGGCAACCCCAGCCTATGGTCCCCCATCTGGAAAAGGGGACAGAAAAGGGAAGGCACTTAATAAGTCTCCAAAGCCCTTTTCGACTCCCCTCCTCTCCCCCCCTTTTTTCTTCTAGAAATGGCAGTAGAAACTAAGTCTCATTTTCTGCCCGACCATCTCACGAAAGCCTATATTGATTGATTTATTCCCTTAGATGACCTGAAACTTCCTCCATACACCAATGTATACAGAGGTAATCTTATTGATTATACATGTGTGTATGGGTGGGATACTTATCTTTCTCTACAGTCTATGAAGCTTTCTTTCCTCTGCTAAATTGGAATCAGAAAAGGGGAGTTAGCTAGTGGAGATTAAGAGGGAGGAATTATCTGTCTGAAGGAATGTGGCCCACACTGAGATATCAAGAGGAAAAAAGAAGGAAGGGAGGAAGAGAAACATGATGCTGCCGAACTGATAGACTGGGATATCCTTCTGGTGGGAGGCAAGAGGCGGTGAGTCCCGTGTGGTATTCCATCACGATGAACCTGGGAGACACTCTCTTCAGATCCCTTCTGTGGGCCCTGTAAAGGAAGAAATATATGTGTCACAAACAGGTACAGGTGAAGTTATTCTTGCACGCCCGAGGTGCTTGATTTTCTCCTATGGCCTTTTAATGGTTTTAATTGGTTTTAATTCCACAAATTGGTTAACTGTTTTTCATACACCTTTTAGGTCTGTATTTTTAACTGATGTTTTTGCATAGTTTTATTCTGTGTTGTTTTAAATAAGGTTTAAGCCAGCTTGAGTCCCATTATTGGGTAAAAGCAGGATGTACTTGAATAAAATACATCAATATATTTAATAGGGATAGGTGGGGCTGAGGCAGGAGACACAGTGATTGCCAATTTCCTCTATTCCACCCCCCTTTTTTTAAATCATGAAAATGCAATGTTTATGGCAACACTGGGGTGGAAATAAGAATTGATCATATAAAGGTAAAAGTAGTCTCTTGACATGAATGTCTAATCGTAACCGACTATAGGGGCGGTACTCATCCCTGTTTCCGAAGAGCCAGTGTTGTTCAAGGACTGCCCTGGTGGTCATGTGGCCAGCATGACTGTACCAAATGTTGTTAGCTTCCCACTGAGAAGTGGTACCTATCTACTTGCCTTTGCATGCTTTCGAACTGCTAGGTTGGCAGAAGCTGGGACTAGTGACAGGAGCTCACCCCATCATGCAGCACTTGGGCCTCAAACTGCCAATTTTATGATCTTACAATCAGAATTGGCATCTTAACCACTAAGCCACTGAATCATATATAGAGTTGTATTGCACTTTTAATGCACTTCTTATTTTTATTATACATTTTATGCACTTTTATTGAACATGTAGACAGCCATAAAATAATAAGAGCATTAAAACTCATTTCCATCCTACAGAAGAGAGACTGATGTTGCTGGCATAAAGAGAGATGCAGAAACAGGACTGGGAAAACGTGGAAAGATTACAACTAGATCATTGTATCTTATGGATACCTAAGTGATATAGGTGAATGAACCAAATCAGTTCCACAATCAATACTTTTGCTCATATTCTACTTAGGTCCAAAACACACTGCAGAAATAATCCAGTTTGAGACTGTTTGAACTTCCCTGGCTCAATGCTGGGAAATAATTTTATGAGATATTTAGCCTTAGAATCATAGAGTTGCAAGAGACCCAAGGGCCATCCAGTCCAACCCCATTCTGCCATGCAGGAACTCTCAATCAAAACATCCCAATTGACAGATGGCCATCCAGCCTCTGTTTAAAGACCTCCAAGGAAGGAGACTCCACTACACTCTGAGGGAGTTTGTTCCACTGTCGAACAGCCCTTACTGTCAGGAAGTTCCTCCTAATGCTGAGGTGGAATTTCCTTTCCTGGAGCTTGCATCCATTGCTCTGGGTCCTAGTCTCTGGAGCAGCAGAAACAAGCTAGCTCCCTCCTCAACATGGCATCCCTTCAAGTATTTAAACTGACCCCCCCCCCGCTAAAAATTGTATGGTTAATAAATATCTGATGGCTGACTGATGCCCAGAGCAGTCTTAAGGGGCATGGCAGCTCCCCATCAATAATGTGAACAAGGGTAGAGCTTGCAGGTGGCAGGAAACAGGAAGGATTTACCTTGTTCTTTATATCTTAACATGCAAACCTTTGAATCATAGGTAAGCAGTGTGCAGCCCTGGGGCCAACTAGGGTCTCTAAGGCTGCTTTTGCAGCCATCAACACTTCCAGGCTCCCCAAACTGTCTTCCAGAGTGGCCACATAAATATCACCACATAAATAGGTTGCAGAGTCCTCCACACTGCTTAACATCAGAAAGTATCTGTTTGCCAAAATCAGACATGGGCCTCTGGGTTGTGTGTGTCTTTGGCAGTCTGTATAGCCCCTGGAGATGCTCCCAGATCTGTTTTTATTTTTATCTCATTTATTTTTATCCTGCCTTTCTCCTGATATAGGGACACAAGGTGGCTACCAACAAATTTAACAGTATTGGTAAGGAACTGAAAGCACCTAACCAAGCATCAAACAAAGAGGAGATAAGCTTTTTAAACAATAATAAACAGTTGGACATCTTTGAGCCTATGGAGCTTGTCTCCTCTTTGTTTCCTAGGGCCCGTACAGACAGACCAAAATAAAGCTGCTGATTGTTGTTTCAATGATGTACGCATCATAAGAGGCCAGAAGCTGCACCAAAGCTGCGCTCCAGTCCTTAGGACTGGAGTGTGGCTTTGGCATGGCTTCTGGGCTCTTAGGATGCATGCAGCATTGAAACAGCATACCTCCAAAGTGACCCGAAGCAGCTTTATTTTGGCCTGTCTGTACAGGCCCCTACTGACAAATTTAAAACAGCACAAATTAAAAGGTTTCTTGCATCTGTTAGCTATCTCACTATTGTGTTAGAATTTGAAGATATACCCATGTTAGTCTGTAGAATCAGTTGTAGAGAGATTTTGTAGCACCTTTGAGACTAACTGAAAGAAAAAAGTTGGCAGCATGTTCGTAGACTTCAGTCTGCTTCCTCAGATGTATCTGAGGAAAGCTCATGCTGCCAATTTCTTTATTTCAGTCAGTCTCAAAGGTGCTACAAGATCTCTCTACAACTATCTCACTATTGCTGCAGCAAAGAAAAGCCATCATGGAGTCAGCCAGAAAAGATCACTCATTTAATTGCATTTTTGCCAAGAGAACCTACCAGTGGGAGCTGCTGTGTGTGCTCTTCTGAGCTTTGGTAAGATGGTATAAGCATCGTAGCCAAAGAGGATCCCTGTTAGAATTCCAATCACCTGTGGAAGGGAAATGCCAGTTTAGCTTAGATCATTTTACTTCACATTAATTTATATTTCATAACCTGTTTCTAGAACCACGGTCTTTCCAGTATAAAAACAATGCAAACGTTCTGGCCAGAATCCTATGCAGAATTAATGCGGGTTGACACTGCTTTCACTGCCATGGCTCCATCCTTTGGAATCCTGGAATTTGTTGTTTGTTGTGGCACCAGAGCTCTCTGATAGCGAAAGCTAAATGTCTCACAAAACTACAAATCCTGGAATTCCATCGCATTGAGCCATGGCAGTTAAAGCGGTCTCAAACTGAATTAATTCTGCAGTGCAGATGCACCCTGGGAGAGTTTTATGTGTGCTAGTCCCTTGACATGAATGTCTAGATGTAACCAACTGTAGGGTGCAGTGCTCATCTCTGTTGCTTGTCCAAGGACTGCTCCGAAGTGGTAGCTATTTACTAGCATTTGCATGCTTTCCAACTGCTAGGTTGGCAGAAGCTGGGACCAGTGACAGGAGCTCACTCCATCATGCAGCACTCAGACCTCACAATGCCAGCCTTCCAATCTTCCAATCGTCAGAATTGGCATCTTAACTACTAAGCCACCGCATCCCACTTATGTGTGCTATACAGCCTATTTTCATCTAAAATATCTACAGTTGTGGTCACGGCAAGACTATTTCTGCAGTGTAGATGCAGACCCAGTTAGATTCAGCCCACTGACTCAATTCTTGCATGGTGAGTCAACAAAAGAGCAAATCCAGTTGGTGCTGACAACAGGATTTAGGCCATTAAGTAATTTGGAATAGAGACCATTGTAGATAGACTTCAGGTTTCAACAGAATAACGGCTAACATCTTGTTCAGTTCTGAGATCATAAGCTATTGTACCTGTGAATGGTTGAATGTGACCTCCAAACCTACATTTGCAGCCTGCCAACACCTTGACTGCAACATTTCTTAAGTGCTGGAGACTGGGACATGGGGAATTGGCATCTGTAGTGTTTTCATGTTTGTGGGGAGCTGGGACAAGCGGTTGTGGCAGGAACCCAAAGGGATCCCTCCAGTTGCCACACGTCAATTCTGCTTATGTCAATTCCCAGTGTATCAGTTTCCAGTACTCCTGACACATTTTGGTCAGAGCATCATCAGATGTAATGGCAATGATGGAGTTGTGTCATTGTAGTTATGTAAAGCGTGCAGGATCACAGACACAATTCAAAAAGATGATTATTCATCAGAAAAATATTTTTCAACTTAAAAAGGAAAACTATTTTGAGTTTTTAAATGCCTCTTAAGCAAAGCCACAAATGGTTCCAGCTATCTATCTCACAGGAAGGAAATTCAAGACACAGCATAGCAGCCACTTCTGAGAAGGTCTTATTCTGTAACACACTTTGGTCCAAAACACACTGCAGAAATAATCCACTTTGAGATCACTTTAACTGCCCTGGCTCAGTGCTAAGGGATTTGGGGAACTGTAGTTTAGTGAGACATTTAGTCTTCTCTGACAGAGAGCTCTGGTGCCACCATAAACTCCAATTCCCAGGATCCTCTAGCAATGAGCCAGGGCAGTTAAAGCAGTCTCAAACTGGATTATTTCTGCAGTGTGTTTTGGACCTTTCATAGAAGGACTGTCCAAGCATGAAAGGGGATTTGGTTTGCCAGAACAGCCTGTGTTTGTTCAGCCTTATCTCTCCAACAGTTGTTTGCTTAATGCTGCACATGAAACAAATCAGTCACAAGAAACATAGTTACCTAGAAACTAATTACTATCTGAAGTGTTAACAAGGGATGAACCAATGTCACATTTCAAAGAATAAGAGGGACACCAGGCTATCTGTCCAGGCTATCTGGCAGACCATTTTTCCTTTAATGAGCCAACCTAGGCTCCGAGATCCTCAGGCGAAGCCCTTCTCTTAGTCCCAACACCATCCCAAGTACGAACCCAAGAGGGACACAAGAGAGGGCTTTCTTGGTGGCTGCCCCTAGACTCTGGAACTCCCTTCCCAAGGAGACCAGGATTATTACATGCTTTTAAAAACAGAAAGTTTAAAAAGAATGGGCTAAGGAGTGCTGTACTGTTTAATCTGTACTTTTATCTTTTTCACTTGAATTTTATTATTTTAATGTGTGGTGAGCTTTAATACTGTACTCATTTAATTCTATTTTAATGCTTGTTTTATGTATGTTTTTAATTGTATTGTTCTTTTAAATTGTGAGTCCAAATATGGGAATAGGGCAGTGGAATATAATTTTCATCATCATCATCAAAGCTACTTCCTAAAGTTACCTCTGAAGGGCATTTTTAGAGGCGTTTTGTCAGGAATTTTTCATGGTTTCATGCCATTCCCTTCAGTTTTAAGGCTTTCTCCCCTCCCTTTCTCTCTCCTTTTTTGTAAAAAGGCAATTGAAAAATAACAAGCATCACAAATTACTTTTGTAAAATTACAAGGAGGAATGGCAACATTAAGGAGTAAAGGGACATTAGAAATGCTCTAAAAATAGCATTTCCAGCTCTTCCTTAAGGCTGCTACTTAGTTGTACAAATATCTCGCAAAAGTGGAATCGCTTTCAGACGATGTCGGGCTAATTGATCATTAACCTGACATTAACCTGTGGACTTACTTTTCCCCGAAAGTAAAAAGTGGCTGATTTTGCCCGCTTTCTGCATGGGTTAATGTCAGGTTAATGCTCAATTAGCCCGATGTGTCTGAAAACAATCCTGCTTTTGTGGGAAATTCCTGGGATCTAAAACCCGTTTATCCATGGGATTTGGGCACTTTGCCTCCCTTGTGATAAGGTCCTATGACTCTGGCAATCAGGGTTTCATTCCCTGCTTGAGCATAAAAACTCACTGGGTGACCTTGGGCAAGACACACTCTCTCAGCCTCAGAGGATGGCAATGGCAAACCTCCTCTGTAGAAACCTGCCAAGAAAACCCCATAAGTTCGACTGAGGATTACCATAAGTAAAAAATGGCTTGTAGGCACACAACAACAACAACAAACAACATTGGCGTAGTATGTACGGAGCACAATCCAGAAAAAGGGGAGACATCCCTTTAAAACCAAAGAATACAGCAAACCTGATGGCAAGCAATGCAATCTGATGCAGAAACCTGATTTGTGGCTAGACTGGGTATTTTTATAATTGGGCCTCCTGCAGTAATTTACACGATGATCTGCTTTGTCTCTTCTTATCACTCCACAACACGAGTCTTCTCAGTACCTTTCCTAGCATGGATTGCTCCTGAGACAAGACCTCTGTGCTGTTACCATAACCAGCTCTTTTTCCTTTCCAGACTGGAGGGTACAGAGTTCTGGCTGACACCCTGTTTTTGACATATGCATGCATAAGTTGCTTTAGATGTGTGTGGTATGCACACACACACACACAATTAATAGCCTTAGTGCTATGTCTGTATTCTGCTGACAGTGATGGGACCAGAGTAGCACATACAGCAATGTTGCACGCTGAGGTTATGGGGCTGTGCGTTACAGTTAGTGACGTGTGTTGGGCAGTGTTGCTATTCTGCCTGGGCTTTGTGTAATGCTGGCCTAGCTTATCTCTTTGTGGTTATTGTTATGTGCCTTCATGTCATTTCTGACTTATGGCAACCCTAAACCCCTATCAGGGATTTTCTTGGCAAGTTTCTTCAAAGGGGGTTTGATGTTGCCATCATCTGAGGCTGAAACAGTGTGGCTTGCTCAAAGTCACTCAGTGGGTTTCCATGCCTGAGCAGAGAGACTCCATAGTCATAGTCCACTGCTAAAACCACTACACCATGCTGGCACTTTGCTTATCTCTACATGAGGATATTTACACAACACTGAGAGGCTGTTGGCCTACAGCCATTGTGTTGGATTGTGATGCAGCCAAGGATTTTCATTACTGGAGAGTTATCCCTGCTAGGATTGCCCAAGGCAAGGAGCCATTGCTAAAGGCAACACTTCTGAATGCCAACATTCCCTGGCAAATTAATATTTCAGCTTCCTATCCCTGCCCTGCATGAATCTCTGCATCTTCACTTACCCCAGCAGTGATGCCTGCTCCGTCACGGTGCCCTATGAGGACAATAAGGGAGGTAATGAGGAAGGCAACAGCTCCTATGAGAGCCCTTATGAAATCCTAAAGGAAGCAAGAGAAAGGGAGGAAAGAAATTAATATTGTATTAATCTGAATTTAGGAACGTCAAATGGGTACATCTATGTTTATATGGATCTAGCCACAGTCTAATCCAGTGGTTCTCAACCTTCCTAATGCTGCGACCCCTCAATACAGTTCCTCATAGAATATGGAGGATTAATGTTTTATATGTCAACAGCTGCTAGATTGTTGTATGCATCTAAGTGGAAGGAAAAAAACAGCTCCAGATTGAAAAGATTGGTTGTCCAAATTGATTGATTTTATGGAAATAGATAAATTAACACAAATATTGCAAAAGAAATCTCTAAAAAAATTCAAAAAGGATTGGAATCCTTTGATTTGTTACTTAGAAAACAAATGGGGACAAAACTGGAACAGTGGCCTGGATTAATAAAAGTCTACAAAATGTATAAATGTACAAGAATGGAAAAAACCAAATTACAAATATTTTTGATTTGATTAAAATTATGTAGAAAAATCTTTTTCATTTTCATAGCTTATAGGGAGAAAAGCTTATAATATATCAGCATAACTTGAAAAGCAAGGAAGATTTGTTTTTAAATGTGTTTCTTTTTTACTATTGTTAGAGGTAGATCTTTAAATGTAAGGAGTATGTCTTGTTAGATTGTATGTTTTGTATTGTTTTAAGTGTACTACGTAGGTTATGATTTTATGTTTTATAATAAACAAAGAATGTAAAAAATACAGTTCCTTATGTTGTGGTGACCCCCAATCATAAAATTGTGGTTTCTTGGTGCCCAAGACCATCAGAAATATGTTTTTCCAATGGTCTTAGGCAACCCATGTGAAAGGGTTGTTCGACCCCTAAAGGGGTCGGGACCCACCGGTTGAGAACCGCTGGTCTAATCCTATTCTCTGAAATTAAATTCAATAGGGTCTACTCCCAGGCAGAGAGGTATAGTACCCTTAAAGTGAAACCATTGTGCATTTTCCCAAAACCTGTCTACATGAATGGATGGATATAAACATAGTGACAATCTGGAAAAGTTACTCTTTGGACCATGTTGGCTGGATGATCATGGGTGCTGGATCTCAAAGACGTAACTCTTCCAAGCTCCAAATAAACACCTTTTGTACAAGCCGCCAAAATCCCAACTCACCCTATTTTAATTAGTGTAATGTAGGCAGGATGGTTTGGAAGGTGTTGCGTAAGATAAGGAGGGGCCATAATTCAAGTACAGAGAAGAGCACATGCTTGATCATGTATAATGTCCTAGGTTCAACCTCCACCATTTCCACTCCAAAGTTTTGCACATTGCAGGACTGGTCATGAAATCTTCCTGGAATCCTGGAGCACTACTGTCAGTCGGAAGAGATAACAGTGCAGTGGTTACAGCATTGGGCTGGGGCTTGGAACATCTAGGTACAGATCCCCACTGTGTCATGGAGCTCATTCAGTGAACAGGCACCAGTCACAGTTACTTAGGACCTTATCACACTGGGTTTTCTGAGCTCAGAACTAGGGTCAGTGTGAATTGAGTGATGTGGATTCACGTTAGAACGTTCACGTATTTTCACACCGGGTTGCTTTCAATGGGAGCCCCTTGTGTCCTCCTTCCGCGAGGCTTCTGAACTGAATCCTTCCTGGCTCCTCATTTTGGTGAGTGTGCTAAATAAGTGGATTGACAGGATTTGCATTGATGGTCAGTTCGAACTCACTGCAGATTGGTCTGATGTGGAATTCCAATCTGCCGGTGCTCCTGAACACCATCGCAAGACCCCTGGGTTGCAAATCTCCCATGATGCCCTGCTGCAATTTGCCCCATTTCCTTCCGGTTTCAGGGCAACCGGGGCTCCATTGGAGCTCTGTCTCTGCTTCCCTCTCCTTCCTCGCTGCAACTTCTTGCAGAGCAGCCTGCCCAGCGAGCGCTCCCTCCCTCCCTCCCTTCCCGCCTCTCTCTCTCTCTCTCTCTCTCTCTCTCTCACACACACACATATCCCCAAAGGGATCCTCCGTGTCAGAGCCCCCATCCATTTCATCCTCATCTACATCTATCCTCCTGACAGAGCGCTCTGTTTTCTCACCAAACTACAAATCTTTGTTGGTGGTGGTAGTGATGTGTGCATCTGTGTGTGCCCCTTTGTAGCAGTTGCCTTCTCTTAGGTTGCATCCACACTGGGGACATAATCCAGTTTAACTGCAGTTTAACTATCCTGGCTCAGTGCTATGGAATTCTGGGAACTGCAGTGTCCTGAGACAGTGAGCCTTCTCTGCCAGAGAGCTCTGGTGCCTCAGCAAACTAAGAACTTAAATTAAGAGACGGCAACTACTACAAAGGGAAGGAGAGATGTAGATGAGGAGAATGACAGGAGAATAGATGTAGATGTGGCTGAAATGGATGGAGGCTCTGACACAGAGGACCCTTTGAATTTGGCTGCCAGGGATGGGAAAATAGAAGGGAGGAAGAAAGGGGAAGCTGTCATTCCCGTGAAAGTGGAGCCAGGCTCTCTTCTTCACCCCGGAAGTGCAAAGGTTCAGGATGCCTTCAGGGCCCCACTGAGCATATGCAAGGGTCCCAATTCGAATCGTTGAACCCCCTATGGTATGCACTGGTGTGGAAATACAATTTGCACTCACTCCGCTTTCCCTGAATTCGCATCACATGACTTGCCTTGGATTCGATTCCCCCTCAGTTCAGAAGGGTAACGGAAGGGCAACCAGGTGTGATAAAACAGTCACGTTATAACGTCAATCTGCATCATTCGACCCACACTCACCCCTGATCTTAGCTCCAATAACCTCAGTGTGATAAGGTCCATAGTCAGACCTTCCTCACAAGATTGTTGTGAGGATAAACTGTGGAGGAAAGAAACCATATATGCCACCTTGTGTTCGCTGGAAGAAAGGCAACATAAAATCTAGTCAAATAAATAATTGATGGAAAAGAGCACTATAAATAAATATGCAATAGATAGACTGACAAATAAATATGCAATAGATAGACTGACAGCAGCTCTTTAAATCCTTGTATAATTGATATTCCATTCAATTCAAAGTAAATCTGGAATACTACCTAAATGTTCATTTGCCAGAATAAATGCTTACTTGAAGATGTATCTATTACCTTTGCAGTCGGCGTCAGAAATTAGAAATATTTTTTTCTTTTTGCACTGGGAGATACTGGGGACCAGTAGGCACCAGTGGTTTTATGTCAGTGGGCTGGTAATTTTTCTCCAGGTTTTATGTGAGACTTGAAATGAGCTATCCAAAGCATTGAATCTACTTTGGGAGCAGGACTACCCACTACCTTGGAAAGCTTCGATTTCAGGTTAAAACCTGGAGTGGATTCACTTGCCCACTCACATAGGAGCCACTAACTGACCCCTGGAACTGTAAGTCCAAAACATCTGGAGTGGAAAATGTCTCCCCCCCAAGTAACCACTGCTTCATTCTCTGTGTAAAGTCACCTCATGTGTTTGCCTTTAGAGGAATGAACATAACTCACAATTAGCTTTTGGGAGTCTATAGCACTGAAGTATCCTTCCCATGTACCCCCCTCCCCCAACACAGTTGTGTCGTTTGTTAAACACACCAGGAAATCACATTTCATGGACATAAAAATCTTTGCAAAGACTCAGGACAGCATGGAAGCAACCATGAAGGAAGCAGCAATGTTAATCACAGGGATGGTACCTAAGAGGGGAACAAGCCAGCACACATACCCCAAAACCCAAAAATGCAATACCTAGGTTTAAGGACGTCTGTGAGGGTCTTTCGAAAGCTCCAGTGCTCCTATATGTGTCTTATGTCAGGAAGAAATTGTCTGTTTTAAAACCCACCCCTCTTACTGAGCAGACCTGTTTTTGCCAGATGTTTGTTTTATTTGTCTTTTTTAATTAAATGCATCTTTATCCTTCCCCTTTACTATAATAAATAAATGAATGGCACTCAGAATTTTGTGGCTAGATCCCACATTAGTTTCAACTAGACATGTAAAATTTTGGCTTATTTCAATTTCAAATTTAAGAACAGACAAATGGGCAAAATTACAACTTCATTTGTTCATTACAACTCCATTGTGCATTTTCAGTTCTGAGTGCCTTTCCATATATTTAGTGACTTAGGGCCTGAACAGACAGGCCAAAATAAAGCTGTTTCGGGTCACTTTGGAGGTATGCTGTTTAAATGACACACGCATCGTAAGAGGCCAGAAGCTGCACCAAAACTGTGCTCCAGTCTTTAGGATTGGAGCGTGGCTTTGACAAGGTTTCCGACCTCTTATCCATCCTTTTAAACAGCATACCTCCAAAGTGACCCGAAGCAGCTTTATTTTGGCCTTTCTGTTTGGGCCCTTAGTTTGCATTTAAAAGGCACTGTTTTCTGAAAAACAACCATGCATTTTCCTGTTTCTGCACCTGTTTCTTTGTTCCCACACAGGAAGAAAAAAAAATCTGAGGGTAGTGGATAGATTTTTTTGGTCAAGTCTCCATGTTCAGTTCAAATTTAAGAAGAAAAATTATTTTAACTTGGTCGGAGATCTCAGACTTCCAACCAAGGTAAAACAATTTTTTTCTTCTTAAATTTGGACTGAATTCACATGTTTTATTCTAGACCTACCACAATGTTTCTGATGCAAAAACATGGCGACTTCTTGAGGAATCCGTCGTTCTCTGCCTACAAAGAGGTCTGTGACCCCACTGGAATGGAGATATACTGGGTTGCAAAAAAAGGGGTCCCTGTTGAGATGCAATGGACTTTAAATTTCCTGGACTTTGAAAATTTCCCTATTGCTGTGAGGAGGAGGAGCCAAATGTTTTTGTTTTTTTCTCCTGTTTGGTTTGTAACATCTTGCCTGATGAAGAAGTCCATGGCGCTTCGAAAGCTTGCAACAAGTATATTGTGCATTTTGGTTGGCCAACAAAGGTATCACTGATGGAATTTTGTTTGCATTTGTTAAATGGCCAACACAGGTACCCCTGCATGGTTTCTGTATTGTGATACAACATGGTGTTACTCAATGGGCTTCTTAGTCATGTTCAAAATGGAAAACATTTTGGAATTCCTCCTGGACAGAAAGTGTAGGACATGTCCTGGAAAAGAAGGACATCTGGTCACCCTGCATCAATGGTCCTTGCACTCTCAAAGGTTTTAGCCTTTGGACCACAGCTCCCATAAGCCACTGCCAGTATGGCCACAAGTACCCAACCCCACCACATTACTTACAGTCCATCCCCAGTGGATAAAACCCAGCTGGCTGTCCAATGCACACGTGTAGATGATGAACATGACGATGCAGTAAATCAACATGCAAATAGCCAAAGATGTGTAGCCTGGTGTCCTTGAAGCTCCATAGCAGATCAGGATAAGAATACAGGCACACTAGGAAGAGAAACATAACAATGATTAAAGAACAGAACTGATAAAGGGGAAAATAAAAATTGAGAGAGAAGGATGAATATAAATGCTAACTGCTAAAAAGTGGTCACGTCTCTTGCAGGTTGGGAAAAAATAGATGGTGACAGATTGACCAATCCTTTCTTGCCCTTTGGGCCTGTCGTTGTTAGAATCCACATCAGTTGCTTCAGACTGACCACATTCACATGCCACTTTAAGAAAAAACATCAGGTTCAGTCAACTTAAATGTGACCAGAGCGTTGTTGATGCATGCAATCTGTTTAAGCCTCATTACAGGTAAACAAACCAAAGATGAGTGCTTTAGGGCATACTCCTAAATGATGATGATGATGATGACAACAGCCACTATGATGGCAGCAGCAACAACGACCATAATAACAATAATGGTAAAAACATTATAAAAAGCAATAACTTTGGAAATCCAAAATTTTGCAGAGGTTACAATAGGTTACAATACATAGGTAGGATCGTGCCATAGAACATTAGTGGGCACTTTCTGAGGATCCAGGGGCATTTCGGGACTTTTGGGGCTGCTCCCCCTGACCCTGGTCCACCCTACCAAAGTACTGCAGTCCCCAGAGAAAAGTCATGTCCCTTCAAGTCTTTGGCGAATGCAATGTGCCCTCTAAATGTAATCCCCCTGAGCTTTTTTTGGCCACAAAATGCCTTTTTTTAAAGAAGGGAATGACCAGCCTTAGAAAGATCAGGAGAGCAAAAAGACTCCCGTACTACTCTCAAACATTGTCCACTCCTGGTATAAATCATTCAAGAGGATGACTGTTGCTAGACCAAAACAGACTGCAAACTGAATCAGAGCAGATCCAAAGAATCAGCATCATTCCAGATCACCTGGAGTGGAGAGGCTAACCATTTTTCCACCAGAGCTCTGCTACAAATTTTTTAAAAACTGCGACCTCTGCCACCTCTGAGGTCAAAGTCTTTTGACTCATCCTGGCCCTTTTTGCTACCTACAATGGATGAATAGAGGCCTCAAGCCTCCAACTTATCCACATCCTCAGGCTGCAAAAAATGAAAGATATCCACAACCAGACAGTCAGACAGTGCACCAGCTAAATCCATGAACATTAGAAATGATGGTATCTGATGGCCATGCTTCACGGAAGACAGTTTCAGCTTCTTTCCTGGTTTACTGTAAGGCAGGTCTTGTAATTGTGCAGCCCTTTTGATATTGTTGGACTGCAACTACCAATATTCCACACCATTTGCTATGCCATCTAGGCTTAACAAGGGAGGGCAGTTGCAGCCCAACAACACCTGGAGGGACATGTTCCCCACACCTATTCTAGGAGACAGCCCTAACTGGAACCTTTGTTTTAGTTTTTTTGTTTAAAAACCATCTCATAGCCCACTACATGTGGGGATCCCTCTTTTTAAACCCTCCATGTGTGGGGAGAACCAGTATATTGTCATGGTTTCTGTATTGGACTAGGAGTCCAGGAGACTATGGTACAAATCTCTGCTTGGCCATAGGAATTCACTGGGTGACATTGAGCAAGTCATGCTCTCTCAACTTCAGAGTAAAACAAAAGCAAAAACAAATCCCCTCTGAATAAATCTTGCCATGAAACCATCATGGTAGGTTTGTCTTGCCATGAAAACACCAATGGTGCACCCATTTTTTCCGGGTTCTTTTTGGGGTAAAGGGACACCTCGCAGTTTGGCTGCTGCAGCGTCCCTCCAAGGGAAAACCGGATGCCTCCAGTCCACCCTGACGGGGAGGTATGTACCAGGCCTAATTCTATTTTAATGCATCACTTTTATATGTTTTTAACTGTACTGCTCTTTTAAACTGTAAGTCACTCAGTGTCCCAGTTTTGGGGGGACAGCGGGATACAAACACAATTTGCCCTCCACATTTGTGGCTTTGGCTTTTGTGGCTGTGATTATATGCAGTTTTTGATTAATATGTTCTCTCTAGGAATCTCTAAGTCCTCCAGCACAACTCTGCCAGAAGTTGACCACAGAGTTGTGCTGCAGAATCTAGATGTTCCTAGAGAAAACACTTCTCTAAGCATTTGTAGGTCCTCCAGCATGATTCTATATTCAACCTCTGACTGATGTTGACCACAGAGTTGCTCTGGAGGACCTAGAAATTCTCTCAGGTAAAAAGAATAGTGTTTTTTTATTTGCGTTTCTTCCACGTTCATAGGGTCCTTCACGTTATTCCCAGCGAATGTGGAGAGACCACTGTAAATATAATTATAATTATAATAATGCTTTAAACCAAATCAGGGCATGGTCCCATCTGTCTCTGTAGCTTGTTCTGCTTTTGAGAGTCTGAGGGGAAAAGTCTTTTTCCAGTCATGAAAAGCTCTGCTTTCACTTGGAGGGATGTCAGGGAACCTATGGTTTTCACAAGCACCTGAATTTATTCATCTGCCTTGTCTCTGCTTCGTACCCATATAGGGATCTTCCTTAAGAGACAGATAGGAAGAGAGACATGGCAAGGCGAGGCATTTCCTGAGATGCCTCCCAGCAAATGGCGTGGCAGGGCAGCTGAGGGAATGTTCCAGCTGCAGCAGCAACTGGTAGCCACATCTGGCAGCTAAATATACCAGGTGTGGGCCCTGGAGACAAAGGCCCAATCTGTTCCCAGCACATTGGGTAGCAAAGCACAGGGAGGTGGGGCTGTCTCTGGGGCAACAGCTAAACAAACTAGGACTCTCTTCTTGCCAAGTACGCCAAGGACCAGGATAAAGATTTAAAGGAACAAACCTCCATTCCACAGGCTGAAAAAGACTAGTGAGGCAGACATGCTGCAGAAGGATAGGGCGGGAACTGACAAAAGAGAGTTAAAAGCAGCAGCATGAGAAGAACTTTTTAAAATAAAAAATATCAGAATGAAATGAGATGTAAAGGCAACAGACGGGATCAAAGGGTAGCCAGGGCTAACTCAACATACCTCTCTCCAGGAGATGAAAGATAAAATGAGACGCCCTATTCCAGTCACATATGTGAGAGCCAGTGTGTGTGAGTACTGGACAACAACTCTGGGGACTAGGGTTCAATTCTCTGCTAGCGCATAAAAACCCATGGGGTGACTTGGGGCAAGTCATATTTTCTTAGCCAAAGAGGATGGCAATGGCAAACCCCCTCTGAAGAAACCTGCCAAGAAAACCCCATGAAAAATTTGCTTTAGGGCCACCATAAGTCAGAAACCACATTATGACTGGTCTCATGGCTCCATCCTATGGAATCTTGGGATTTGTAGTTTTTGTGGCAGGGATTTGTGGCACCGGTGCTCTTCAATGGCTTGATCTGTTCTAGGACCCATTTCAGATGACTCCAGCCATCCAGCCAAGCTATATAATTACACCCATGTAAAATACAGACAGAAGTAATATTCAATACCAGGGGTAGGCAACCTGCGGCCCGCAGGCCGGTTGCAGCCCGGCAAAGCCTTGGGACCGGCCCCAGCCCGGTCCTGCTGCCGATTGCCGCCAGGGCCTTTGGGGGGGCAATTGTCTATAGAAGCCTCAGAAACATGCATTTATATTAACATTTTTTAAAAAAATCAGCAAATTTTTTCACATGTCCTCCACTTTTTTTAAAAAAAGTGTCCACCATTTGAAAATTTTGTCCTACATTTGTCCCGGTTTATTTATTTATTTAAATTTTTTTTTAAATTATTTACTTATTTATTTTTTGGCTTCGGCCCCCCAGTTGTCTGAGAGACAGCAACCCGGCCCCCGGCTCAAAAAAGTTGCCTAGTCCTGTTCAAGACAGACAGATCAATTAAACAAATGAGGCAGTCTCTGTTAGAGTGTAGCTGTACTTCCACTGATCTGTCATTTTGGCCACTATCCCCGCCAGTATGTAAGTCCACGTGTCATTAGGTTAGTAATGATTGTAGAGGTTGTTATAAAATAGGGCCTGAACAGACAGGCCAAAATAAAGCTGCTTTGGATCACTTTGGAGGTATGCTGTTTAAGTGACATACACATATTAAGAGGCCAGAAGCTGCGCCAAAGCTGTGTTCCAGTCCTTGGGACTAGAGCGTGGCTTTGGTGCAGCTTCCAGCCTCTTAGGACGCATGCATCATTTAAATACCATACCTCTAAAGTAACCGAAGCAGCTTTATTTTGGTGTGTCTGTTCGGGCCCATAGCTACAATTTATCCATTAAAAAAATGCTAGCTTGCGACTGTGATTTTTGGTTGGTCCCAATAAAGGTTTTTGTGATATTTTTCATCGCTCAGGGTCTCCCCCTCTTTTAAGGGACCAAAACTGCCATCTTTACTATTTATATTAGTCTGCTTTAGACAACAGTAAATTTAACAAGGTAGAAAGAACAGAAGGGGACCCATCACACTTGAGTATTCTCTTCTGCTCTCTAAGAGTGCATCTACACTGCAGAATTAAGGCAGCTGGACACTGCTTTCACTGCCATAGCTCAGTGCTATGTGAGATATTTAGCTTTCTGTCTCAGAGAGTTCTGGTGCCACAACAAACAAGAAACCCCAGGATTCCATAAGATGGAGCCATGATAGTTATAGAAATATCAAATTGCATTAATTCTCCAGTCTAGCAGCAGCCTAAATCAGCTGTCCCAATCCCAGTGTCTTCCAGACAAATGGGACTACAATTCCCACCACTTACCCAATATGACAATTGCCATGGTGGCTAGAGAGGAAGGGAGTTGTAGTCCATCACAGCTGGAGAGTGTTAGTTTCAGGAAAGTGTGTTTAAATGTCTAAACAGGATGGAAAATAGATGTTCTCCAAGTACTAGATTATATTATCCAATGTGGTGTCCAACAATTCCATAACAACCTTGGCTGGCATCCTGCTTGGGACTTAACATCTTCACAAGTGGCTGTACATGTGCACTTGAATGGATTGAGTAGTTTTGCAACTCCCACATCCACCGAGGTGTTGCTATGACATTATAAACTGTGGGTGTTGATTGTGACTGACATGCCACAGCCCAATGTGCAATGAACATCACTAATGAGCATCAGGGCACTCCTCGATGTGCATCAGGGCACTGGTTAGGAATTGCCAGAACACAACCAGAGTCCCCTAAACCCATTAAAAGTGTTCAGTATGCATCGGAACAGTCTTGCCTGGATGTGCATCTTTGCAATTCACTAACAGAGTTTGATTGCCTTTCTGCATTGGAACAAGGTCTCTGTGTTGTGCGCCTTCAAGTTGCTTCCAGCTCATGGCAACTCTGTCAGGGGGGTTTCTTGGCAAAATTTGTTTCAGAGGCAGTACAGACCGGCACTTTGTGCCAGCCTGATCATGTACTAGGGCTGAACTAGAGTGGAGCATTCACATGCTCCAAGCCCTAGTTCCACCCTCCCATCATGGTGTCCACATAGTGTGTGCCATGATGATGTCTGTGGCGTGCAGTGTCCAAATGGCACTGGCCAGAAGTGGCATCATCATGGCATGCAAGCGCTTCTTTTAGGGAGCGGGTTGGTGCCACAGCGTGCAGCTGCTGTGGCACCAACCCGGGGCAGGAAGGAGTGGCTTCTATCTGCCCATCTGTACTGCCCCAAACTGAAAGAAAAAAGTTGGCAGCATGAGCTTTTGTAGACTTATGTTTACTTCCTATGCATCTGAGGAAGCTGATTGAAGTCTATGAAAGCTCATGCTGCCAAGTTCTTTCTTTCAGTTAGTCTCAAAGGTGCTACAAGATCTCTTTACATATTTATTTTTGCTGTTTGTTTTACAGTGGACTTGTGAGTTTTCCTTAGGGTTAATCTCCAGCATGGATATTTTCAAAGAGAGAGCTGCTTTATCTCCTGCCTCCTGCCTGCCCCACATGCTTTGATGCAACTGAAAATCTTTTGCACTGGGCACAAAGCTAAATTAGTTCACTCATAAACAGCCTCTTGAATCACGACCTTAAGATTGCAAAGTTCTACAGACACCAACTCTTGCATTTCCTTTAACTGATACGAAGCTGTCACAAGCATCTCCCCTCCGCCCACCCCTTCACCCAACTTTCTCTTTAAGATCAAAGCCAAAGGAGCATAATCTGTGAAGCCTGAAAGCCAGTTCAGTGTTTTGTTATTTTTATTCCTAGACTCATTGGCCTGTTGTAACAAAAAATAGTCCTTTTTATCTTTACGTGTTGCAAGACTCTTTCTTGTTGTTGCTGCTGTTCTGAGTAGGCTTTTACAATGCTGTTCCTGTTTTGAGTTTTCCTGCCCTCAGCTATGACTCAAGACAGTCTTTGGGAGGCTATGCAGACAGGAACATGCAAGAGAGAGAAACAGAAGAAGGTGTGACCAGGGGCGTAGCTATGTGTGCTTATGTGTATATGTGCATTCAAGTAACAATAAATTTTGTAGGGTTTTCTTAGGCAAGGAATACTCAGATGAGATTTTTCCAGTTCTTTCCTTTGAAATATAGCCTGCAGCTCCTAGTATTCATTGGTGGCCTTCCATCCAAGCACTAATCAGAATTAGCTTCCAAGATCAGACAGGATCTGGTGACTTTTGGGCAAAACTAGAATACGGCTCCACCAAATAAGAACTCTGCTCCCTCTAAATGAAATTTTCCTTCTGCCCTCACATTTCTAGCACTTCATTACTGTAATTTAAAACTTCACTCGAGCATTTAGAAATACAGTGGAGGCATCCAAAGAAAAGGGGCAGCCAAAGTTACCAAAGGGATGTGCACACTGCAAATAGAAGAGGTCTAGCTGTGAATGATTTTCAGTGTCTTACTCTCTGTGGTCTGAGCACTGGACTATGACTCTGGAGACCAGGGTTCAAATCCCAGATCGGCCATGTAGACCCATTGAGTGACCGTGGGCAAGTGACACACTCTCAGCCTCAGAGAGGATGGCAATGGCAACCCCCCCCCCCTTTTGAAGAAAACCTGCCTTAGGGTCACCATAAATCAGAAATGACCTGAAGGCACACAACAGCAATGACAACTCTCTGCAATGTTAGGGAAGGCAGAATACTTATTTGGAGAAGCAATTCTCTCAATCCCTCCACCTCTGTAGCTACTACACTCCTGGTGTATTCAGATATTCACAGGGATCCTGAGTCTTAAGGGACACAGCAGACCACTTCTGAAGACTAGTCATTCAGGACCAGCAGAGAATGTTCTTTCTCTGTGGTCAGAGAAGGGGGATTGTAGCATGAGTCATTCCTGCCACATTACCAAATAACACATTTCTTCACACTACAATTCACAACTGTCATTGAATGTACACAACTCCCACAAAACAAAGATGACACCCCTTTGCGAAATGGTGGATAAGGCACATGAAGTTATGGCAATTCACCTTCACCACCTTTTCTTCACTGCAACGTCAAGTAGCCCTAGTCACTATAACAAATGGTGTGAAATGCTGAGAGTTGCAGCCCAACAAAATCTGGAGAGCCACACATTACCATTTCTGCTTTAAGCAGAGTTTTAAATGGATAAAATAGCATTCTGTTCTGGGTTAGCAAAAGTACTGGACCAAGATATTTCACTGCCTGAGGCAGAACAGCAAATAATGATCCAGTTCACTAAATTCAAGGTCCACAGGACCTAAAGCCAGTTAAATTACTGTGGCTCATGAAGCAGATAATCCCACAAGGGCTTCTCTTTCCCATTCCCAGCAGTAAACACAAAACTACAACTGAGTAAAGTAATAATCTGATGCTTTTTCATGACAACCCAAAACCAGTTACCTGGGAGAATAACTCTATCTAATGGTAGGGCTGGCCTTCAGTAGCAATTGCAAGTATGAATTGAGCAGCATTAAGTATTCCAGATTAGTCACTTTAGAATAACAGAAAATTCTCAGACATATTTGAACGTAAGAAATGTCTTAAAGGACCACTTTGAAACTTAGAGAGCTGCTGTTTAGCTTTTTCCGTAAAGATTAATGACTAAACGCTTTCCAGAGCAAGACTAATTAATTTAATAAAGTCTGCAATCTTCTTTTGGGTTTTGACAAACAATACAGCACACCCTTGGAGTCACAGGGTGTGTACAACCAAAGCACAAGGGAAAAAAAGTCACCTTGCTCCCTTCTTCTTCCTGAGACTTGTTGGAACCTGAGATTCACAGTGCTATAAAAACCATTTGCCACTCCCAAAGCGATAGGATACCCAACCCTGTAGCCTTAAATAAAAATAATAAGCACTCTCCTAACATCACAACTGTTCTAGTTGCATTGGAGCAACTATCACTGATTTGCAGTGGCGGTTAATGTCAGAAGCTGAATCTTTCAGCTTGCCTGTGATGGGCACAAATAGTATAGTTTCACTTTGTTATTTGGTGTCATACCGGCTACACCTGCACTGCAAAAATAATGCCGATTGATACCACCATAACTGCCCTGGCACAAAACTTTGGAATTCTGGGATTTGTAGTTTTGTGTTATATTTAGCCTTCTCTCTCAGAGTGGTCTGGTGCCCAACATACTACAAATCCCAGGATTCTACAGGATGGAGCCCTGATAGTTAAAGTGACATCAGACAGCATTGTTTCTGCAGTGCGGATACAGCCATAATGTGATCTACAGTTCTGTTGTTAAATTATGAGTAGTGTGTAAATTGCTAGAGCTGTTGGCCACATTCCTTTGTGGTCAAAGAGCAGATGGGAAGAGAGCTGAGGTTGTGCCAAGAAGATCCAAGATCAGTCTCTTGAGGTCTGTAGTGGGAGAAGGAGGCAGAGGTTACCATGGGAAATGGGGAGGAAAATAATGTTTTACTTTTGGAATAAATGAGAAACTGGTCCACCTAAGATTTGAAATTGTGTATGGTTTAACCCCATGTTGGCAGAGTGAGGAATATAGTCTGAACTTTAAAGAAGGTTTCTGCTCTGTGAAGTGGTTTCGAGTGTGGACTATGAGTCTGGAGACCAGGGTTTAGTTCCCCACACAGCCATCAAACCCACAGTGTGACCTTGGATAAATCACACTCTCTCAGCCTCAGGAGAAGGCAATGGCAAACCTCCTCTGAATAAATAGTGCCAAGAAAGCCCCATGATAGGGTCACCTTGGGGTTGCCATAAGTCAGAAACTACTTGAAAGCGCACAACAACAACAGTTCATGGTGTTGCACCCTATTCCCTAAAACAGATCAAGTTCTTGGATGCCTCCTTTAAAATCTGGGTTTAAACAGCACATGGACTCATTGCCCCAATGATAAAACGGACAGCACCCATGACTGCCTAGTTGACTTCTACAACAGAAAGCCAGCACGATAAACTATGACTATGGACACAGTCATTCAAATCCATTCCCAGCTATGAAATTGGGACCAGCCAGTCATGATCTCCCAGCCTGACCTACCCCACAAGCAGAGATTAGAGAAGTTACAAGAAATCCCAGATCTCTCCACCATCACTATCAGTACTTGTAGTTCTTGCAAGAATAACATGGGAGGAGGGTAGGTGGGTGGGGAGGGCTATATATGTCGCCTTGGGCTGCTGGAAGGAACAGCAAAATATAAATGTAAGAACTGCCCCAAACCCTAAGAATAAAGAGCCTAAAAAGGCTGCACAGTAGGCACACTGCCCCACCCAGGGAAGATAAAATCACCGGATTAGGATTCAGACTCCTGGGATTTTACTCTAATTTTCAAGAGCTGAAAAACTGGAAGAGGTTTCTGTTAATTATTAATTAAGGTGGCAGAGACTTGGCAAGAGAGAGACGGAGGGGAGTAAGATGACTAAAGCCAATTGGTCTGGTACAGATGGCAGAGAAAGAGTGGCACCCATCAAGGAAATAAAGAAATGTTGCCTCACCCCTTTTTTTACAAAGTCAATTGGGGGGGATTCTACTCCACACCTAAATCTCTCCGAACCAGGGGTTGGAATTGTCCAACTCCCTGGAGCTGTTGAACTCAGAGCTCCTCAGCACTGACTGTGCTGACTAAAGCTGATGGGAGCTATAGTCCAACAGTATCTGGGAGGCCGCATGATTCCTGCTGCTACTCTAAAGATAGGACTGGAACACATGAAATCCATATATATCACCTTCACATATAATCTGGCATCTAAACTAGTGGGACCGCTTGCACCAAGATTTTATAGGGTGGAATGTGTCAGCAAGCCACATCCCTTTTCCAGGATAGTTCATTCCATTCCCTTCCCCACATTTTGAGCTTAATAAAGAAAACAAAAATAATGACCAATTAGGAAATTGAAATAGTTAAAGATTTCCCAGGTTTGCCATGAGTTGAAATCTGCTTGAAACCAGCCAACAACAATAACAATAGCCCCTCCCTCCAATTTCTAAAAGCCATCCCATTCTGTGGCTACTATAGTAAATATGTTGTTGCTGTTGTGTGACCTCAAATCATTCCTGACTTATGGCGACCCTATCCGGAGTTTTCTGAGACTGAATGTGACTTGCCCAAGGTCACTAGTGGGCTTCCATGGCCAAGTGGGGAATTGAACCCTGGTCTCCAAAATCATAGTCCAGTGCCCAAACCACTACCCCATGCTGGTTCAGTCTTAACTGTTTTTTGTTTTGTTCACAAGTTTGTGAATGTGTATGTGTTTCAGTAAACTTTGAGGTCCAGCTAAGCCACCAGTTCCTCCTATTTGTGTGTGACTGCTGCTGTTTTTGTTTATATAAAGCTTTACACATGGAAAAACAAGGTTTTGTTATTATAAGGGAAATACACCTTTAAAACTCAGTCACATTACCATAAATCCTCCGTATTTTTGAAAGCTGCTAACATATGTATAAATACACACTCCTCATTACAGGCACAATTATATTTATTATATAATGAGTTCATATGCTGTTCTCCAATAAATCCCTGGGGTATTTTCAAAGTTTGCACACTATATGTACTCTGCATGTATATACAGCCTTTGCACATTCATGTTATGTCATCTATGGTCTAGGAAGAAAACATGCACACAACAAACAAATCTTTGAGTAAAATATTTACATGTATAAACCCATAGATAAGATTGCAGATGCCAGTTATGGAAATTATGTTTGTATAATCTCATACTGAAATGACTTCTTACTATTTTCCTGCACTCTAGATGCAACCTACAGACAACATTTATGAAGGTTTGCATGCAAACCACAGACATATCTGCCATACATCTTGGCAAGATGAAGAGAGAAAAAGCTCACTCCCTATTGGGACCAAGTCACATTTGGGCTTTTCCTCTCCCAGTGATGTCTCTTTGGTGAAGTATAGTGGTTAGAAATGGTGCACTGGGATTTGGGAGATCCTGGTTGAAGTCCCTTTGAGCCATGGAACTCATTGGGTGTAGTCACTCTTCTTTCAGTAATCTCTCTTGAAGGATTGTGAGGGGAAAGGTGTGGTATAAATGCAACTAATAAAATATACACATAAATTCCAGCTGGTGTCCATCATTTCTTGGCACCTGAAGATGCTTGTTTTTGCTCACTGTGCCTTATGTATCATCGCATCTGACAGGTACTGTCAATCCTGGATTGAGGAGAGAGCTAAACGCCTGAACAATATCAGTTATCCCAATGTAGAATGGCCCTACCAAATCAAGTGCAAATCAGTACTCACATAAATTCTATTGAATCAATGGGATTACTCAAATTGGGACTAGCAACACCATCGAGGCCTATATGACCTCCAAAGTCCTTTGTTGATGTGTGCCTTCAAGTCACTTCCAACTAATGGCGACTCTAAGGTCTGCCTATCATAGGGTTTTCTTGGCAAGATTTGTTCAGAGGAAGGTTTGCCTTTGCCTTCATCTGAGGCTGAGAAAACGTGACTTGCCCAAGGTCACCCAGTGGGTTTCTATGGCTCAGCAGGGATTTGAACCCTGGTCTCCCAGAGTCCAACATCCAAACCACTACATCACCCTGGCTTTTACCAAGGTCCTTACCAACTCTGTTTTATTCTGTGTCTATTAGATACTAAGCCTTCAGGCAAAGACTATCTTGAGTTTTAACTTATGCAAACTCATTCACTGTTACATGTAAGTAGGCAAATCTAGCTTCACAAGAATCCTTCTAGTTAAATAATGTGATACCCTCCACTTAAAAAACCCATTTGCTTTCAGGTCAGTTTCCATGAGTGGTAACTGGAGAGTTTGGGGTGTGTATGATTCTATCCTCAATAGACAGACAGCTTAATTCCTTCATTTCAGTGTGTAGACTGTCCCATTACAAGGGCTTTGGGTGGATAACAAACAAGTACCATGAAATCCTATTAAAACTGAATACAATGCAAAGACCAGGCTCCCTCGGTGAAGCAAAAAGCAAGGATAATCAGGTCAGTAATCGTAACAAAGAAAGGGTGAGGGCTGTGTTGCAGCGTACCGCTGATGTGCCTGCTTAGCATGCTTGCAGCTGAGAAGTGGTGGGGGATAGAAGAGCATCAGAGGCAGAAATCTCCGCTTTAGTTTGAACTGTTCTGAACTTTCAAGAGAGCAATCATTCTGCCAGCAGGTTAATAAAGCACAAGACATGGAGGATGGAAATGAATGTTTGATTTGACCGAAGACATCTGTGGGGCGTTTCCCACAGTGGACATCCATATATTTTTGGGAGATCCACAATCAGGATTTGAAAGCTGTTTCTTTCAAATCCTCCAGTGGCAAATCACTGGGGCAATGAAAACTCTCCAGTTTGTAATCTGATGTTGGATCCATTTGAACCTATTTGGGGGATATGGTTTAGCACCCCGGACAGCTCCTTTAAAGTAAAACTAGGACTCTGATCTGGAACAGATAATCCACCCCAAACCACTGCTATGGAAGCAACCAATTGCTCCTAACCATTACTGCTATTGGTCCCCCGCAAACCAGTATTCAGTGATAATTCCTCCTATCAACAAAAACACCGCATTTAACTGTGATGCTGTTTGCAGGGCAGCCCAAGAGATTTTAGGGCACGAGGTGGAGGCAAACAGGGCACCTCACCTAATCAAAGTCAAAGTTTGTTGTTGTTAATCACCATCAAGTTGGCTTTGAGTTATAGTCACCCTATGAATGAGAGACCTTCAAGACACCCTGTCATCAACAGCGCTGCACAGGTCCTTGAAACTCAAGGCCATAGCCTCTTTAATGGACTCAATGCAGCCGTAATGTGGTCTCCCCTTTTTCCTGGTGCCTTCCACCTTCCATAACATTGCCACCATCATTGAGTCAAGTATCTAAAACCACCCAAGTCCTTTCACCACCTGAGGCAGAAAATCCACCAGGGACTTCTTCTCATCCCTGGCAGTAAAAATAACAACAACAAACATTATGCAAAGGGATCATGCAGCACATTTAAGATTAACTGAAAGATAGGGGTTGGTAGCATGTGCTTTTGTAGACATGCGCCAGAGGGTTCCTCTACACTGTACAAAAAATGCAGTTTGACACCACCTTAACTGCCATGGCTCCATCCTACAGAATCCTTGGATTTGTAACTATGTGAGGCACCAGCACTCATTCGCAGAGAAGACTAAAGACCTTGTAAAACTACAAATCCCAGAATTCTATAGGATGGAGCTATACTACTTAAAGGGGTGTCAAACTAGATTATTTATAAAGTTGTACCCTAATTCCTTAGATGCATTTGAAGGCTCAAGTAGGCTCAATTCTACTAAAGCTCATGCTATCAGTTTCTTTCAGTTAGTTTCAAAGGTGCTGCAAGATCCTTTTGCATACTGAGGAACAGCTCTCTACTAATAGTTAACAGCATTTGGAAATAAATGCTAAAGCCAGAAGCACTGCTCAGCAGAGCTACTACAGTGGTCCCTCCACATACGCTGAGGCTAGGGTTGAAGGACCCCCATGAATATGTACAAACTGCAAATTAAAAAAAACACTATTCCTTTTACCTCGGAGAACACCTCTCTAGGAATCTCCAGGTCCTTCATTGCAACTCTGTGGTCAACATCTGTCAGAATTTGATCATAGATAGAATCATGCTGGAGGACTTATAAATGTTTAGAGAAGTATTTTCTCCAGGAATGTCTAAGTTCTCCATGTCTGGCAGAGTTGCACTGGAAGACCTAGAGATTCCCAGAGAGAACATATTAATCAAAACCGCAAATAATCAAATCCATACAAGTCAAAGCCACAAATGTGGAGGGCCAACTGTACTTGTAAGAAGCAACCACCATAGGTGTGCAACTCCTTCCTCCTTCATCCCAGATGGATTTCGGGATGGATGCCACTACTCTGTATATGCTTGAAAACTCTCTTAGCACTTCCGTGGAACGCTGGTACTGAAAACTGGTTCTGTAGCTTCATGCTGGCTCACATTAAGAGTACAATCCCAAGTGGAAATATTCCAAAGCAAGTCTCACCCAGGCCAGTAAAACTGCCTCTATACTGCAGAATGAATACAGTTTGACACTGCTTTAACTGCTATGGCTCAATGCTATGTAATTCTGGGGTGTGCATTTTTGTGAGATATTTCGCCTTCTCTGTCAGAAAGCTCTGGTGCCGCTACAAATTCCAGGATTCCATGGGACAGAGCCATAGCAGTTAAAACAGTTTTAACCTGAATTAATTCTGTAGTGTAGATGCACTCTCCACTTCAGGTAATGGTCGCACAGAGCAGGAACCTCAAGCTCTAGTGCAAGGGAGATGTGACAAAGCTGGAGGGGTGCCATATTCCCTTCTCCTGAGACTCTTGTGCTTTTTAACAGCTGCGTAAAAAACTGGAATTCAACAGGTGGAGCTTCTTCTAGTGTGGGGAGTCAATGTAATGAAGCAAGCGTCACTGAATAAAGTTTTGGTTTGTCTTAGGGCCGTTCAGTGCACACACACGACACACAGAAGAGCATTGCCAGAGAATAAAAGCTAGCAATTCAAAGCATGCAAAGTGACAGGATTGCTAAACAAATAGTTGGCCCTCTATAGCCACGGATTCTTTATCCATGGATTCAAGCATCCACAGCTTGAAAATTCAAAAGAAATATTTAAATGCCAAAAAGCAAGCCATGATTTTGCCATTTTATATAAGGGACACCATTTTGCTATCCACTGTGTTTAACAGGACTTGAACATCCACGGATTTTTGGTATCTAGGGCGGTTCTGGAACCAAATAGCAATAGCAACAGCACTTTCCATTTCTATACCACTTCATAGTGAACTCAGCTCTCTGTAGGCAGTTTACAATGTGTTAACAATTGCCTGCAACAGTTACTTTAAGTGCTATAGCTCCATCCTATGGAACTACACCACCACCACCCCCGCAGCAGATACCAAAGGACCACTGTCGAACTGAATTGACAGAAGGTATGTCTCCATCCTGGGTCTCTTTTTAGTCAACTGTCTGGTAGCCACTGTGGTTGGATCCAACCAAGGGACATTCTCTTCCAGACACACACACACACACCGACCCAGCCTTGTCTGTATGTGTGTACCAAGCCAGGCAGAGTGAGTCATCCTGAGAGCTGTGTGCGCACATGGTGCAACAGGAGGGCGGGGGGGGGGGGGGGGGCGCAGCCGCACCCAAAAAACATGGCCCTGAGCAAAGACGGCATTGGCAAGGCAGGAGGCAGCTCTCCAAAACCCAAAGGACTCTAGGAAAAACAACAGCAGTCAGAGGAAATTGCACATAAACTGCATGCACCCAGTTCGTTTTCCTAAAACTGGCATTAAAAAAAGGAAAAAACCAGGAGGGATCCTGGCTCTGTGCCCAGATCCTTAGCATTCCTCTCTGCCCTCTTTCCAAGGATGGCCCCATGCACACCCCTGGCACCGCAGGGTCTTTGGAGTCTTGATTTTTCTAAAGACAATGCTGTATTGGTCTGGGGAATCTGTCTACAAAGGGATCTCGTCACACTTTTAAGAGGCATGGGGTGCATCCACACTATAGAAATCATGCAGCTTGACACCACTTTAAGTGATAGACCTCCATCCTATGTAAATTTGGGATTTGCAGTTTTATGAGGGTCAAAAACACACTGCAGAAATAATCCAGGTTGAAACCGCTTTAACTGCCCTGGCTCAGTGCTATACAATCCTGGGGTTTGTAGTCTGTTTTGGCACCAGAGCTCTCTGACAAAGAAGGCTCAGTGTCTCACAAAACTACAGTTCCTGCAGTTCCCTAACACTGTGCCAGGGCAGTTTAAGCGGTCTGAAACTGGGTTACTTCTGCAGTATGTTTTGGACCTGTGATGGTGTTTTTCTTGCTGTGTGCCTTCAAGTCAGTTCTGATTCTTGGTGAACCTATCATAGGCTTCTCTGGGGCTGAGAGAGTGTGACTCCCACCCAAGGTGGGCTTCAATAACTGATACCGTTGTTGCTGTTGGGTGCTTTCGAGTCGTCCCTGACTTATGGTGGCTCAAAGGCAGTGGACTGGGGTTTTCTTGGCAGGCTTCTTCAGAGGGGGTTCCCCTGAGGCTAAGAGGGAGTGACTCGCCCAAGGTGGGTTTCCATGGCCAAGCCGGAATTCGAACCCAGAGCCTCCAACCGCTATGTCTCTGACGCTGAGCTTTAGCGGATGCCATGAGGCAGAAAGGAACTCCATTTGACATCCCTTTCCATTGGGGGCAAAGAGACAGAAGAGTGCCAGATTATACACAACGCAAATACACAAACACAAACCCAACCAGAGGGAAGTTGAGTTTTGAGAGCCATCTTCTCTTCCAGAGTCATTCCCAAAGGAGGAGCCCCTGAAGGACTTTGGAAAGGGATTGAACTTTTCCCTCCATTTCTCTGAGGCTGCATCCACACAGCAGAAATAATCCAATCTGACACCACTTTTAACTGCCCTGGCTCTATTCTTAGAATCATGAAGTTGGAAGAGACCCCAAGGGCCATCCAGTCCAACTCCATTCTGCCATGCAGGAACTCACCCTCAAATAGAATCATATTTGGGGATCTGACAGAGGCTACTTCCGCACTGCAGAAATGCTCCAATTTAACATCGCTTTAACTGTTGTAGTACGAGGCTATGGAATGGTGGGAACTATAGTTCCCGCTCTGGGGCTACAACAAACTCATAGCAAAGAGCCAGACAACGAGTTAAAGCGGTGCCAAACCGGGTTATTCCTCCAGTGTGGATACATGAAAGCTCCTGCTGCTCCTTTCTTTCTTTCTTTCTTTCTTTCTTTCTTTCTTTCTTTCTTTCAGTGAGAGTCTCCAAAGTGCTGCAAGAGCATGCAGGATGCCCTAGCAAGGAAGCGTGGGAGTTAAAGCGGGATGAGAGCGGGTTCTTGCTGCGGTGCGGACGGAGGGAGGGGAGGGATGGCTGCTTACGATTTCGGCGCCCAGGAGGAGTCCCTTGTGGGTGCGGAGGAAGGTGCAGAACTGGCCCATGCAGCCCTTGGAGGAGTCGCTGGAGGGGTCCATGGTGGCTGGCCTCTCTGCCAAGGCAAGGCAAAGGCTGAGGTGGGGCTGGCAGGCAGGCAATCCACGCCTTGGAGGAAGGCTTGGCCCTGGCCCTCCCAGGAAAGCCTCCCAAGGAAGGAAGGAGGAGGAGGATCAGGAGGAGGAGAGGCCTGGCTTCTCCTTCCTTGCTCCAAGTCCATGGCCACTCTCCCTCCAAGAGCTCCTGCCCAACCTCCAAACCCAGACCTGGCACCTCCATCCCATCTGCCATGCAGCCTTCCTCTCTCCCTCCTTCACCTTTCCCAGCATGATCACCTTTTCCTATGGGTCCTCCCTTCTCATGATGTGACCGAAGTACGACAGCCTCCCTTTGGCCATCTTGGCTTCTTCCAGGGAGGCTTGGTCTGCTCCAAGACTCCTTGCTTTGTCTTTGGGGCCACCCTTGCAACCCAGAAGCCGAGCATCATGGAGCTTTATCACATGAGTGAGATCCTACGAGTTAAACGAGAGTTGAGTTACATTCGAATGTAAACAGAACTTGCACATTTGGAAAGTTTATCACACTAATTGCTAATCTCGATAGTGTGATAAACTCCATAGAGCTGGAAGAGACCCCAAGGGGCCATCCAATCCAGCCCCATTCTGCCATGCACCCCCAAGAGAAAGAAGTTGAAGAGAGTATGTGAACGTAGTGTTGTAGCATTGGGTGAGGAATTGGGCAAGGCCAGGGGAAGGGAGAGGAATGAAAATAAAGCAAACCAGAAGGAACAAAAGACAGAGAAAGGGCAGGAAGACTTTGGAAGGGGTAAGGAGGAAGGGGATGGTCTGTAGTGCCCCTTCGTTCAGATATAAAAATAAGATGTGCTCTTCTTCATCCAAGGACGGTTTTGTTGGGGCGGTAGGATGATAGTGATATTGCGTTTTGAGGTATGGAATTTATCTACTGTATGATGATATGGATGCATTTTATTTATTTTATATTTGTCGCATTTCCATGCTCTGCTTATTTTAATTAGATATTTTAAAACTCTTAACTACAGTATGTTTAATTCTTTTTTTAAGGGGGGATGTCGTAATGCTGTTGAAATTTTGTGTGTGTAAATTTTAATTGTTAGCCACTTTGATTGTTTTATTACAGAAAAGCAGGGCAGAAATAAAAGTTTTGTTATTTATTATTTATTATGTACTATTTTAAATTTTAAATTGTTTAATAATAATAATAATAAATTCTAATAAAAAAGTACCCCTGACAGGTGGCCATCCAGCCTCTGTATAAAGACCTCCAAAGAAGGAGACGCCACCACATTCCAGGGAAACGTGTTCCCCTGTCAAACAGGATGTTCCTCCTATTGTTGAGGTATGTACAGCGCTGTGTACATGTACAGTGCTTTAGAAATAAACTATAATAATAATAATAATAAGTGTGGGGGTGTGTGACACCATGAGATACCGCACTGGGTGACACTAACCCTAGGAATGCTACTGCTGTCAGAAGAGAACAGGGAGAAACAGAATGGTTCCCAATTGGCAAAAGGGTCAGACAAGGCTGCATCTTATCACCGTACCTGTGTAACATATATGCAGAACATATTGTAAGGAAAGCAGCCTCAAATGCAGAAGAGGGAGGAGTGGAAAGAGGAGGGAGGAATATCAGCCATTCAAGATATGAAGATGACACCATTTTCCTGAATAATAAAAGAACCCCCTGGAAGGGCACATGGCCATGGGAAAACAGGCTGCAGCCTCCAAGGAAAGCTGAAGGGGAAGAGCCCTTTGAAACATGCTGGGGCTTACTCCTGAGGCAACACAGGTGTCAAGGCATGGCTGTGGGAAAGCACTACCAATTGCCTGTGGAGCAACCATGGAGTGGTGTGGTGCTCGGAATCTTGAGTCAGCCAATCAGGAGCCAGAGACTGAACCAATCAGAGGCCGGCTGGAGCTATAAAGATTCGGTGGCAGTTGAGAAGGGGGGTTTTTTTGGAAGTCAAAGGGGGTTGGTTGAGTGAGGTTGGGAAAAGACTGGTCCTGAGGAGGGCTATAGTCTTGAAGTCCCTGAGGGGACAGGGTGTTAAAAGAGTAAATTTGATCTTTTAGACCAAGGGAAGGTCTAAAGATTGGGAAAAGGGTGGCATCTGAAATAAGAGTTGCTAGAAACCTCTACAATAGATTGATTAAGAAACAAGTTTACAACAGTTTATTATTGACAATCTGTTATTCTGTTTTGTTTATAAAATAAACTTATTTTATTGATTTATAATCAATCTGCTTGGCCTAAGTGATGAGTTTTTGAACACGCTACCAACTATATATTTGAGGCTAGACATTTGAAATTTTGTTACCTCATCATAGAGAAGAAATTTTGTTACAAGTGGCTGTACAACCCATACAGCAGAGGTCTCCAACTGAGCCCACACCCCCAGGAGGTTTGTTGTTGTCACTGCTGTTGTTGTTAACTGCCCTCAAGTCATCCTAGGCTCATGATTACCCTGTGGATTAGACATCTCCAAAAACCCCTGCCCTCCACTATTCTGCTTAGGACCTACAAAGTAAGGCCTGTGGCCTCCATGATTGAGTCGATCCATCTAGCATGTGGTCTTCCTCTCTTTCTACTTCCCTCTACTTTTACTAGCATTATAGTCAAACTACAGGAAAAGAGATTCCACCTCAACTTAGGAGGAACTTCCTGAGAGTAAGGGCTGTTAGACAGTGGAACAAACTTCTCGGAGTGTAGTAGAGTCTCCTTCCTTAGCGGTCTTTAAACAGAGGCTGGATGGCCATTTGTCAATGGGGATGCATTGATTGGGATTTCTTGCATGGCAGGGGGTTGGACCTTGTGGTCTCTTCCAACTCTGATTCTATGATTCTCTGAACAGTGGAACACACTCCCTCAGAGTCTGGTGGAGTCTCCTTCTTTGGAGGTTTTTAAACAGAGGTTAGATGGCCATCTCTTGGGGGTGCTTTTATATTGTGTCCCTGCATGGCAGAATGGGGTTGTACTGAATGGCCTTTGGAGTATCTTCCAACGTTAAGATCCTATGATTGTCTTTTCCAGTGAGTCATGCCTTCTCATGATGTAGCCAAAGTACAACAGTCACCTTGGCTTCCAGGGAGAGTTCAGGCTTGATCTGTTCCAGGACCCATTTATTTGTCTTTGGCTGTCCATGGTATCCTCAGCAGTCTTCTCCAGCATCACATCCCAGATGAATTGATTTTCTTCCTATCTGCTTTCTTCGCTGTCCAGCTCTCACATCCATACATGGTGATGGGGAATACAGCCCACCCGCCCCAACCACAGACTTCCCATCTGCAGATTTGAGCATCCACAGATGGTAATCCCCATTGGTCCTAATGGCAGCACATGCATGTGTTTGCAGCAGCAGAGCTGTGCACATGCGAGTGGCCATTAAAAACCACAGGTTTTAGGTATGACACTAAGGGCCGACTTTACAATGGTTCAGATGATTCTAACTTTAGTGCTCAGTTGTATATCTTTACTCTTTAGGGTCTTTTCTAGTTCTTTCATAGCTGCCCTTCCCATTTCTAGTCTTCTGGTTTCTTGGCTTCTGTCTCCATTATGATCAATATTTGATCCAAGGTATAGGAATACTTTAACTATTTCATTTCCTCATTTTATAGATTGAATTTATGTAGGTCCTCCATGGTCATTATTTTTGTTGTCTTTATGTTCAGCAGTAAGCCTGCCTTTATTATTATTATTATTATTATTATTAACCTTTATTTATGAAGCGCTGTAAATTTACACAGCGCTGTACATACAATCTTTTTAGTTAGACGGTTCCCTGCCCTCAGGCTTACAATCTAAAAAGACATGACACAGAAGGAGAAGGGAGTGGTGGAGGGAAAGGGTAAGAGGTCCAGCAGTTCCTCTCAACCTCCGAGGTCTGGACCAAGGCAGATGGACTGGAGGGAGGGCAAGGCTTCATAATGGATGGTTAATCATTATCCAGAGAAAATACATAATCACAAGTAGGATAATACATATACAGTACATAGGAATACAGGAAATGGATCGATAAACAGCCAACAACAGAACATCAGATAGTAAGCGACAATTATGCGATGCCTGGGAAAGCTTCTCTGAATAGGATGGTTTTCAGCTCCGTTTTGAAGCTGGTTAAAGAAGTGATGGCTCTTGCTTGTGGAGGAAGAAGGTTCCAGGAGTGAGGGGCAGCAAGTGAAAAGGGGCGAATCCGGGATGGGGCAGAGGAAATCCTGGGCTGAGACAGGAACCCTTGACTACCAGAACGGAGGGCCCTGGTGGGAAGGTGAAGAGAAAGAAGGTCTGATAAGTAAGGAGGGGCCAGTCCATGGAGGGCTTTGAATGTCGACAGCAGGAGCTTATACTGAATGCGGAAAGGGAGAGGGAGCCAGTGAAGGGATGCCAACACAGGAGAGATGTGGTCAGAGCGGTGGGTGGAAGTGATAATGCGTGCAGCTGAATGCTGGACAGAGATTAAAGGACGGAGGTGAGAAAGAGGAAGCCCAGCCAGGAGGACATTACAGTAATCAAGTCGTGAGATCACTAGGGCATGGACCAGGATCTTGGCAGTAGAGGCGGAGAGATATGGTCGGATTTTGGCAATATTGTACAAAAAGAATCTACAAGCCTTGGCTGTGGTCTGGATCTGAGGGATACACGACAGAGAAGAGTCAAAGATAAAGCCAAGACTGCGGGCTTGCTGGACTGGTTGAATGGAAATGTTGTCCACAGAGACAGAAAAGGAGTGTTGAAGGTTGGGCTTAGGAGGAAAGACAAGGCCTTTGCACTTTCTTCTTCAACTTTCCATATTAATTGTTCCAAGCC